>NW_022436959.1:12805610-12852018 GCF_009761245.1 Sapajus apella | reverse complement strand
AGAGAGAGAGAGAGAGAGAGAGAGAGAGAGAGAGAGAGAGAGAGAGAAAACACCATTTAAAAGGACGAGTAGCTTAACACCCAATCCTGACTGCTGGTTCTAAAAAGTCCTGTTGCATGCTGTGTCATTAACTTATTTCTTTTCTTTTCTTTCTTTTTTCTTTTTCAGATGGAGTTTTGCTCTTGTTGCCCAGGCTGGAGTGCAGTGGTGCAATCTTGGCTTACTGCAACCTCTGCCTCATGGGTTCAAGAGATTTTCCTGCCTCAGTCTCCCAAGTAGCTGGGATTACAGACATGCGCCACCATGCCCAGCTATTTTTTCTTTCTTTTTTTTTTTTTTTTTCAGTAGAGACAGGGTTTGACCATGTTAGTCAGGCTGGTCTCGAACTCCTGACCTCACGTGATCTACCTGCCTCAGCCTAACATCTTAAACTGTCATCATGATGTGTGTCATTTGTTGTTCAAATGGATTTATAACTAGAAGTGACAGACACAGGGCCTGCACTATGACTTTTAGGGACCCTAGCCACTGTTGCCTTCATGGGCTCCTTCTTCCATAAAAAATATTTTAAATGGTATTTCATGACTATACAGGTTTAAAAATGAGTATAATTCAAGCTGGATTGTATTTTTTTCCTTCTGACTTTAAAACATCCTCATGGACCCCTAAAAACATCGTGAGCCTTGGGCATTCTGTGTATTACACCAAATGGATAAGTCGGCTCTTAGACGACTTGTACCAAGGCAATATATTTCATCACTTCAGAAACCAGCAAGAACTTCTTCTCCAGTCTGAAGTTCTGATCATTAAAGTCCGATAATGAGCCCCAGTGTGTCATCGTGGCCAAAGGCGACATTAACTACATGTGACGTCTTCCTGTTTAGTCAGAGGTTACATTCATCCCTGACATAGCAATTGTCCTACCCCTACAACTGTGTCCTTGTTGCTCCTGTACAGTCATTCAGAAACAGTGTGGAGGCTGAGACGGGCAGATCACTTGAGGCCAGGAGATCAAGACCAGCCTGGCCAACATGGCAAAACCCCATCTTTACTAAAAATATAAAAATTAACCACGTGTGGTGGCACACAGCTGTAATTGCAGCTACTTTGGGGGCTAAGGCATGAGAATCGCTTGAACCTGGGAAGTGCAGAGTGAAGTAGGCTGAGACTGCATCACTGCACTCCAGTCTGGGTGACAGAGCGAGACTCTGACTCAAAAAAAAAAAAAAAAAAAAAAAGAAGAATAAAGAAATAGTGTGGAGACGGAGGAGTAAGTTGCAGAAAGACGAGGACGACTAAAAGGAGAGTGTATGAGATGTCTCAGCACTGCCAGCTGGGAACGGGGTTTTGCACTCCCTGAAACAGCTAACAGCTGAGAAATATGATCCTGAAACTATCCCCTAAATGCCAATTCAAAGACTCCCCCTTCTCACACAATGACTCAGCAGAAGGAGGCAGCAATCTGAACTTGATGGAATGACAAGGCAAGTGTTGGTTTGTTTCTCCTACCAGGTGTCCACTTCCCGGAAAGCTCCATCTCAATTGCCATGAGTCAAAACTTTGATTGCTGAGAGCAAGAAAGATGGGTACAGCAGGAGTAGCGAACTTAGTCACCTATGCATGTTACAAAGTTTATTAAGAGTGTCCTGGGGTCTTCAGCTTCATCAGCAGCACCTCAGAAAATGTCCAAAGGGATATTTTCTTGCAGTATCTTGGATGACAAGAATCATCCTCAGATTCTGGACTGGTTCTAACTTGGGAAGTTAGACTAGAATCACATGCACAGTCCCTGGTGCGGTCTCTGCTTGACCACCGTCCTGAGCCAAATAACTGGTGTAGTCACTGTGCTTCACTAGGGGGAGGAAGGGCTGATAGTGAAAAGACATGAACAATTAAGACAAGAAATTAATTTTAAATTAAGTAGAATGTCAAGAAAATTAGCATAACTCTGACTTCTTTACCAGAAGCAGACTTTTAAAAGGAAACTTAATATAAAGACATAAATAAAAAACATTCCTTTAAATGATGTACAGAATATGAGCAGGCAGAGGGTGAGGAAGAAGGTAGTTGTGTTGGATCTAAGTAAGTGTTCTGCAAATCAGTTTACTTCACAGAGCCATTTGTGGAGCTATTGTTCAGGATATTTGTATTTGAATAGAGCTTGTCTCTCTCCTCACCCATCTTCTCTATCCCATGCGTCTAAATGAAGGCACAAACTTCCACCAGGGTGACTGTGGCTGGTTGCCATGGAAATAGCGAGAAGGCACTGGATTCAGCACTATGACTTCACTGTGGCTCACAAACCAGAGGATAAAGACTGAGTCGTTTAAATAAGAGACCCGCTAATTAATGGAGCGCCAGGGACAGCTTGAAGAGAAAGTCACACAGTAGATAAAGCTAGGTTTTCAGGGCTCTCAGAAGAAATAATCACAGTCCCAAGAGGACTGTGGAAGAGAAAGCTTTCTCCTCTGAGATCTGTCTCCTTTTGAGTTCCAATAGCTGCTTTTCCCTGACTGTCTGGAGGGAGGTGGAAATGGAACCGTTTAGGAAACTTTCCAGCCAAATGAATTCAAGAAGTCCATCTATGGACAAAGGGATAAAGAAAAGGTGGTATACATGCACAATGGAATACTATTTGACCATAAAAAAGAATGAAATCCTGTCATTTGCAGCAACACGGATGGAACTGGTGGTTGCTGTGTTAACAGAAATATGCCAGGCACAGAGAAAAATACTCAAATTCTCACTATGTGCGAGTTTAAAAAAATGATAGCATGGAGACAGAGAATACAATGATAGATACTAGAAGCTGGGAAGCGTATGTGAGTCGGGGGGAAGGATAAAGAACGGTTGGTTAGCAGGTACAAAGGTACAGTTAGATAGAAGAAATAACCCTGATAGCAGAGTAAGATAACTATAGATAGCAACAACGTAATGTATGTTTCCATGTAACAAGAAGAGAGGGCTTGAAATGTTCCCCACACACAGAAATAATAAATATTCAAGGTGAGGGACACCCCAAATACTCTAACTTGATCATCACACATTCTATGCATATAACAAATACTCACATGTACCCCATAAACGTATAACAGTTAAAAAAAGGAGAGAGAGAGAGAGAAAGAACGAGAGAGAGATGAAACGGCACAACTAAATCCCCAAAAGATGATGATGCTTTTCCCAGCCCTTATCTCACCCTGCCTCTTTGTCTCTGGGGGACAGATTCTTGGAAGGAGCCATTTTTAGGACGAGGACTCCACCGCCCTGCTGTGCACTGCCTCCCCTCCCTTCTCACTCACAGCTCTTCCCCTAGTGCACCACTGCCTCCCCTTGGTCTTCTTCCTCCCTTGCCTCCTGGCCCACTTGCAAGGCCAACTCTTGACCAGCCAGCAGAAATGCAAGAGCATCTGGTATAGCAGAGTCCGTTTGAATAAAATGTGAACACACAGTTGTACTCCAGTCAGTCCGCAAATACCAGCTGGTGGGAGTGCAATGGGAAAATCATTTTCTCACTGGTAGCCCATTTTTAAACACTTCATCACAAATGAAGAAGATTGAATTGATCAGTTAAAAGATATCAGATTTCATTCCACAAATGCCTTGTGAGTGCCATTTATTGAATTGGGTGCTGGGGAGGTTTCTTAGGTAAATCAGACGGATTCCTCCTGTCAATCAGACAATTGTCAAGCAGACAATTCCGGTATCACATGGAAGGAATAAGCCCGTGATGCCTGGTGAGATGGAATCTAAATAGTATGCCAACCTCCTCTTGTGCGTCTAGAGGTGAAGTCACCCGAAGATGCAGTTTAACATTCATAGCGTTGTGCCTCTGTGCTGAACATGTATGGTTGAATTTGGCTCATAAAGATGTATGGTACTCCACCACTAGACAGAAGTTCTGCTGAGCTTATGCCAGGGTCTAGGATTAGTGCAGGTGGTGTAGCAGCAATTACAGTGTGCAGCTATGGTGAGCAGCCCCTCAGTAAGGTAGCCAAACTTAACTAACAAGGGCTGAACAGATGACATATAAAATCTGTGATCCTTTAGCTCCAGTTTAGGGGCCCACTGTGGCCTGGGCAGGGATTTGGATGAGCTGAGGCATGGCCATAACAGCAGAAAAGCATTCACCTGGCTGCGCATGACAAGGGAACCATAATAATCCCATGTGGGAACAATGGGCTGACCAGAGTGACCTCTTTCTCCTGGCACACGGAAGCAAAACTAACCTCTTTTAAACAAATTCTCAAGTGTTAACAATTTGGGGTGGAAAAGAGGTCTCAAAGGTGAGATAATTGACTTACCGCTAATATAAGCATGTGGGTGCTCAAACAATTAATTGGATAAATAAAAGAATAAAAGCCAAAATACTTTCACTGGTCCACAGGATCTCCTGCATACCACCTTCTCTCTAATCTCATTTCTGATCAGCTTAACCCTGCTTACTCAGCACCAGGCAAGGTGGCCTGTTTCCTGTTTCTAAAACATGCTCTCACCTCGGGGCCTTTGCCCTTGCTGATCCCTGGGCTGAAACGCTCTTCCCGATTCACTTGTCCGGACTCTGCTCAGACATTACCTTATTGGTGGTCTTCCCTTACCAACTTGTAGCACTTCCTCCTGCCAGCATTCTTTCGCTTTCCATCCTCCTTTGCTTTTACCCACAGAACGAATCACCATCTCATATTACATATTTACCAGCTTATCACCTCTTGCCCCTATTTCAATATAAGTTTTGCAAGCGCAGAGGCTTCATTTTATTTCTTGCTGTTTCACCAGCATTCAAAATTGTGTTTGGCCCAAAACTGGTGCTTAATAAACACTAGTTGTGGAAGGAGAGGTGAACCTATGTGTACCAAAAGTGTGGAAATTGCATTCATACAGGTAACAAGTAAATACTAACATAACACAGAGCCACAAGAGCAAGCCAGATAAAATGTTCTCAGAATCTAGAAGGAGAGATAATTCGAACAGAAAGAAATCAAGGAACAGTTCATGGAGAAAGGATCATTTAAGCCTTAAATCCCTTTTAAGGGATTCTTAAAAGATGGGTTGGATTTGAACATTTGGGTATGGGAGGGAAGTTTCAGTGAAGGACATAACATGAGCAAATGCAGAGAGGTATTAAGAATAGCTCCTTTTAGCTAGAACAGAGAAGTACAGAAAAGATGGTCTAAAAGGTAATGAGCTTAGATTTTGAAGGGTCTTGCTCTCTATTCTCTGAAAACTAATGAATTCTAATTCTGGAAAGTCTGTAATGATACACCAGAGGCTCATGTGTGAAACAGGTACAAATTCAGAGTCAGTCAGGTAGGATATGGAGGACACAGGCATCCCAGACCACGCACCCACTCTCCTTTCTGTGAACCCCTAGGGCACTGCTGCTCAGAGTCTAAAAACTACTGTTCTATAAATAGGGAGCTGTTAAAGGCATTTGGGCTCGGGTGAAGCTGGATTAGAGCTATGTTTCAAAAAGATAAATCTGGCACCCAAAGGACAAATTGGAGAGGGAAGGCACCAGAAGCAGGAAAACCAATTACGGTACTCTTGCCACTGTCTAGATGAGAGGTAATGAAAGGCATAACTTAGGCAGGCCTGCCCATGAACCATGAATTCATGAATTAGGACTCCGGCAACATGGGAAAATGACTATCAGGGAGAACAGCTGGATTTGGCGATAGGGATGGGGAAACTGACTCAAGTAGTAGGTGTCCAATGGGCACCAGGAGCTCAGGATGACTCACACCTGCGCCAGTATCTCTGAGTTAGGAAGATATGAGCATCCAGGAGTGTTATAGGCCTTGCAGATGTTCACCTGATTCTTCCAGGTCAACTGCGTTCACTGCAGGATCAAGTCAGCCCTTTGGAGTGTGGGAAATCAAGAAAACAAATCCAAAATCCAGGGAAAATCTTAGACCCCAAAAGACTAAAGTCTGCATTTCAGCTCCCATAGTCGGACTGCTGAGCCTGGTGGGAGAAAATCGCACAGCTCTGCATACAGGTGTTACTCAAGCGAAGTCTTCGTGTTGTTTAAGGACATGAGGTCTTCCTCTGTGTCCTTCATCAGTTTATTCTTCTACCCACTTCACAAACTATTAGAACTCTCTTTGAGCACCTAATCTAGTACTTTGCCTCTCATTTCCAGCAGACAGCCATATTCCTTCTCTTTGGGATTGATGAATTCTGGCCCAGTATTTTAAAAGCGATCTCAGGGGTGAAGCTTCCACAATCTGTACCTCTCCCCATGATCTCTTCTCTGGGTCCAAAACTAGCTATTATGTATTGAATATTCCACAGACATCTCAAACTCAGCCTAGCCTAAACAGACTTGATTTCTACCCTTAAATCTATTCCTCCTCATCTCTTTTTCTATCACAGTAAATGGCAACACCATTTACCCAGAGGCACTAGCTTCACAGCTAGAAACTATCTTACTCCCTTTAGTACTGCTTTAAAAGGATAACCGAGGCTGAGTAATTTGTAAAGAAAAAAAAAAAAGGTTCATTTGGCTCACGATTCTGATGTCTGGAAAAGTTCAAGACTGGACTCTGCATCTGGAGATGCTCTCAGGCTGCTTTCTGTCATGGCAGGGGCACGGGAACTGATATGTGCGGAGATCACCTTGTGAGAGAAGAAGCAAGAGTGGAGTAGGTACCAGGCTCTTTTGAAACAAGCTCTCACAGCAACTAATGGACTGAGGACTCATTAGCATGAGAAAGGCACCAAGCCATTCATGAGGGATTCACCCGTTGACCCAAACACTTCCCATTAGGCTACAACTCCAAATTTCTCTCTTTTTTTTTTTTTTTTTTTTGAGACCGATTTCTTTTTTTTTTTCTTGTTTTCCAGGCTGCAGTACAATGGCATGATCTCAGCTCACCAAAACATCCACCTCCCAGGTTCAAGCAGTTCTCCTGCCTTAGCCTCCCAAGTAGCTGGGACTACAGGCATGTGCCACCACACCCAGCTAATTTTTTGTACTTTTAGTAGAGACGGGGTTTCACCTTGTTAGCCAGGATGATCTTGATCTACTGACCTCGTGATCCACCCACCTTGGCCTCCCAAAGTGCTGGGATTACAGGCGTGAGCCACTGTGTCCAGCCAGGATCAAATTTCAACATGAGCTTCAGGAGAACAAACATTCAAACTATGGCACCATAGCACTATCCTGGATTCCAATCCAACAGCAGGTTTAGCCTACCATATATACATAGTAAAAAAATATTTTATACACACATGCTTTTCTTTCCATGACAACAATAACCCTTTAACCAGGCCACCATCGCTCCATACCAGGACCACACCCACAGCCTCCTAGCTGATCTGTTAGCTCTCTGCCACTCTCCCTCCATCTCCCACACATCCAGACATCTCCATGTATTCATCTTCATCTCAGTTTACCTCTTAGCAGAGTTCAACAACATTATCCATTTCCTCCTTTTCGAATTTTTTCTCCCAAGACGTATCAGTCTTCTGGTTTTCCTCTAACTCTGTGGGCCTTCTGTTTTTTATGTTCATCATTGTTGTCTAGCCATTAAATATTAAAGATCTTCCAAGCTCTATCCTAGAATCTCCTCCTCTTATTCTGTATTCTCCATGATCTCATTAGTGCCCACAACACCAATTATGCTGATAACTGTGCTGATGACTAAAGTATTTAGATGCTTAGCCTGCATCTCTTCTTTGAGATCCAGACCTATATACTCAGCTGTCTCCTTGACTTCTCTTGAATATCTCAAATGTAGTTTAAATTCACATGGTAAAACCTAAGCTAAAATTGAATTGCTTCCCCATACCTGGCCCTCTTCCAAGGCTTCTCAGCCCAGCACATGGCCCTATAGTCCATGCAGTACACAGAAGCCAGAACCAAGAGTCGCTCTTAACACGTGCCTCTCCCTCATCCTCAGGCCCATATTCCTACATTCAATTTGATGGCAAATAAGGTAATCACTTCCTAGCCTGGGTAAATGTCTTAAACTCTCTTGCCTTGGTTTTCACACCTGTGAAACTGGTCTTATAAAAGAACACATCTCGTAAGGCTACTATGAACAGTAAATGAGATAATATATGAAAGGTATTTAGAATGGTACCTAGCACATAATTTTTAAAAAAGGCATTGGTAAGTGTTAACTATGATTATTATCCAATACATAATAAAATCCTGCCAATAGTGCTTTTAAATAAATTTGAATTGGCTTATCTTTCTCCACGGGCACCTTTGCGGTCCAATCTATCATCACCACTTACTTGGACTACTGCAACGCAGCAGCCTTTTAACTGGCTCACTCTGTCCCTTTGACCCTCACCTTTGCCACAAAATACCTCTTCCATAGTGCAGACAGAATGGCCTCTTCAAAATGCAAATCTGGTCACATCTTACCGCCGATCTCCTCTCCCCCAAGTCCTCATGTTTTTCAGTGACTCTCCGCTGGTTTTAGGACAAATATGAGACTCCTCCTCATGGCCCTGCCTGCCTCAGGCCCTGTTCACCTCCCCAGCTCACTCTCACCCTCTGTTTCTGACATGTTAAACTCCCTTAGGCTCTTGTCTGGCCCTGTCCATCACCACCCAGGGCATTTCCATGACTCATTCATTCTGCCTGGAAAGCCCTTCTCTCCCCTCTTCTACTAATCAAGGCTCCACCTCATTCAACCAACACCTGCTCAGGCATTGTGCCTTGAGGGAAGTCTGTGCAGAACCCCTAATCAGAGTCCCTCTCGGCCTTGGCCCCTCTCTCTACAGTACATCACACAGTTGCCAAGTTCCAGTTATTGGTGTGGATGTTAGAGGTCTGTCTTCTCCACTGGACTCTGCATCCTCCCAGGAGGACAGGGAGCATATGGGCTTCTGCTCACCCTGTGTTCCCTGCTGGTGGCATATTGCCCAGCAGAGGGCAAGCACTGGAAAACTATGTCTTTTTCTTTTACAGTACCACTTGCAGAAATGCCACCACTAAGGAACTCAACAATTTTCATGAGCCCCAGTGAGTCGATAAAGAAAAAGAATCCATCTGAGAGACTCAAACGCCAAAAAGGGCATATTGGTTGTCACACAGACAGCCCATGCCCGGCAAATAGAGCTGAAGAAGGAGGACGAGAACAATGTGAAGAAAAGTAACAATGAGAGTGTCAAGGAAGATTCAAGAGCAGCTCTTTGTGGAGCTAATAGATAAGCATTTCCCAACAAAGAGCAGAGTAGATGCATTAAATGAGAGAGCAGTCAGTTTTTGGATAGAAATTAATACCCAAACACTAACAAAAGAAATATTTCAATGCATGGAACTCAAGGGGTGGCCCAACTTCAAAACTGGGATCAAATTTCAAGACGAGTTTTAGGAAAACAAATTCTTCTCTCGTTCCCTTACTTTCCTTAAGAATTTTATCGGGGTGGGGGAGATCCCAAGACGGCTGAATAAGAGGCAGCTCCAGAAAGCAGCTCCCAGAGAGAGAGAGAGACGCAGAAGCTGAGTGGTCTCCACAATTCCAAATGAGGTACCAGGTTCATTTTGTGGGTCTGGTTGGACAGTGGGTATAAACCAAATAGGGCAAGTTGAGGCAAGGCAGGGTGCTGCCCCACCCAGGAGGAGCGTGCAAATGACTGGAGGACCAGGGGATCTCCCCCTCTGGGACTTCAGTTTGGATACAGCACTCCACCCAAGTCCTCTACAACCCACAGAACAGGAGATCTTCATCGGGCTGAAAAGCCTCAGTGAGCTACCTGAACAGGGCAGAACAGCAACTTCAGCTGATGCCAGGGCTGTCAGCATAGATCAAGGCAGAAGCACTGGCTGACGCAAAAGCCAGAAAGCCGACTGGACAGAGCCAGCAGCCCCCAGAAAGAAGGGGAACTGAAAACAGGGAAACAGCCCATACGGCAGGACGGGTCCCCACTGCACAAAGCACAGCAGGCTAAAAAACTCTCACTCCAGAGTTTCACACCCAGAACATCAGTTAGAGAGCGACCAGGAATGATCGAGCTCAGCGGGCAGAAAGGAAGCTGCCATTGCAGAAGCCAGCCTAATTTTCCTGAGTTAAAAAAAGACCCAGCAGCTCCATTGAATTCCTGGCAGCCCAGCAGCACCTCTACAGGCAGACAAAGGAAAGGCTGCCTCCCCAAGCAGCTACCTGAGATCAAAGCTATATAAATCCAATGAAATGGGATGAAACCAGTGCAAGAAGAATGAAACTATCAAAAACCAGAATGCCTCTCTCCCACCACGAGATCACAACTCCTCACCAGCAAGGGAACAAAGGTGGATGGAGGATGAATTTGACTAATTGACAGAAGCAGGCTTCAGAAGGTGGGTAATAACAAACTTCTCTGAGTTAAAGGAACATGTTCTATCCCAATGCAAAGAAACTAAAAACCTTGAAAAAAGGTTAGAAGAAATGCTAATTAGAATAACCAGCTTAGAGAAGAACATAAACGACTTGATGGAGCTGAAAAACACAGCACAAGAACTTCGAGAAGCATACACAGGGTCAATAGCTGAATAGATCAAGCAGAAGAAAGGATATCAGAGATTGAAGATCAACTCACTGAAATAAATGAGAAGGCAAGGAAAGAGAAGAAAGAGTGAAAAGAAATGAGCAAACCCGTCAGGAAATATGGGATTATGTGAAAAGACCTAATCTACGCTTGATTGGTGTACCGGAAGATGATGGGGAGAATGAATCCAAGGTGGAAAACAATCTTCAGGATATTATCCAGAAGAACTTCCCCAACCTAGCAAGGCAGGCAAACATTCCAATACAGGAAACACAGAGAACACCACAACAATACTCCTCTAGAAGAGCAACCCCAAGGCACATAATCGTTAGATTCACTAGGGTTAAAACAAAGGAAAAAATGCTAAGGGCAGCCAGAGAGAAAGGTCGGGTCATCCACAAAGGGAAGCACATAATACTCACAGTGGATCTCTTGGCAGAAACCTAGAAGCCAGAAGAGAGCGGGGGCCAATATTCAACATCCTTAAAGAAAAGAACTTTCAACCCAGAATTTCATATCCAGCCAAACTAAGCTTCATAAGTGATGGAGAAATAAAATCCTTTACAGACAAGCAATTGCTGAAAGAAATTTTGTCACTACCAGACCTGCCCTACAAGAGCTCCTAAAGGAAGCACTAAACACAGAAAGGAAAAAACAGTACCACCCACTGCAAAAAAGAACCAAATGGTAAAAACCAATGACGCAATGAGGAAATTATGTCAACCAAAAGGCAAAACAACCAACCAGTAATAAAATGGCAGGTTCAAATTCACACATAACAATATTAACATTAAATGTAAATGGACTAAATGTCCCAATCAAAAGACACAGACTGGCAAATTGGATAAAAAGCCAAGAACCATCGGTGAGCTATATTCAGGAGACGCATCTCACATGCAAAGACACAGATAGACTCAAAATAAAGGGATGTAAGAAGATTTACCAAGCAACAGAGATTAAAAAAAAAAGCAGGGGTGGCAATTCTAGTCTCTGATAAAACAAACTTTAAACCAACAAAATTCAAAAGAGACCAAGAAGGGCATTACATAATGGTAAAAGGATCAATACAACAAGAAGAGCTAACTATTCTAAATATATATGCACTGAATACAGGAGCATTCAGATACATAAGGAAGTCCTTAATGACATACAAAGAGACTTAGACTCCTACACAATAATAATGGGAGACTTTAAGACTACACTGTCAATATTAGTCAGATCAATGAGCCAGAAAATCAACAAGGAAATCCAGGACTTGAATGCAGGTCTGGACCAAGTGAACTTAATAGACATTTATAGAACTCTCAACCCCAAATCCACAGGATATACATTCTTCTCAGCACCACATCACACTCTAAAATCGACCAAATAATTGGAAGTAAATCACTCCTCAGCAAATGCAAAAGAACGGACATCATAACAAACAGTCTCTCAGACCACAGTGCAATCAAATTAGAACTCAAGATTAAGAAACTAACTCAAAACCACACAACTTCATGGAAAATGAACAACTGGCTCCTGAATGTTGACTGGATAAACAATGAAATGAAGGCAGAACTACAGATGTTCTTCGAAACCAATGAGAAAGAAGACACAACATACCAGAATCTCTGGGACACATTTAAAGCAGTGTCTAGAGAAAAATTCATAGCAATAAATGCCCACATGAGGAGCAAGGGAAGATCTAAAATCGACACCCTGTCATCAAAATTGAAATCGTTAGAGGAGCAAGATCAAATAAACTCAAAAGCTAGCAGAAGACAAGAAATAACTAAGATCAGAACAGAACTGAAGGAGACAGAGACACAAAAATCTCCTCGAAAAATCAACAAATCCAGGAACTGGTTTTTTGAAAAGATAAACAAAATAGATAGACTGCTAGCCAGACTAACAAAAAAGAAAAGAGAAGAATCAAATAGATGGAATAAAAAATGATAAAGGGGACATTACCACTGATTCCACAGAAATACAAACTACCATCACAGATTACTACAAACAACTCTATGCACACAAACCAGTAAATCTGGAAGAAATGGATAAATTCCTGGACTTGCTCTCTCCCAAGACTAAACCAGGAAGAAGTTGAAACCCTGAATAGACCAATAACAAGGGTTGAAGTTGAGGCAGCAATTAATAGCCTACCAACTAAAATAAGCCCAGGTCCAGGTGGTTTTACAGCTGAATTCTACCAGACGTACAAAGAGGAGCTGGTAACTTTCCTTCTGAAACTATTCCAAACAATACAAAAAGAGGGAATCCTCCCCAACTCATTTTATGAGACCAACATCATCCTAATACCAGAACCAGGCAGAGACACAACAAAAAAAGAAAACTTCAGGCCAATATCCATGATGAACATTGACGCAAAAATCTTCAATAAAATACTGGCAAACAATGCAACAGCAAATCAAAAAGCTTATTCATCATAATCAAGTAGGCTTCATCCTGGGGATGCAAGGCTGGTTCAACGTACACAAGTCTATAAACATTATCCATCACATAAACAGAACCAAAGACAAAAACCACATGATTATCTCAATAGATGCAGAGAAGGCCTTCAACAAAATTCCACAGCCCTTTATGCTAAAAACCCTCAAGAAACTAGGTATTAATGGAACATATCACAAAATAATAAAAACTATTTATGACAAACCCACAGCTAATATCATACTGAACGGGCAAAAATGGAAGCATTCCCTTTGAAATCTGGCACAAGACAAGGATGCCTCTCTCACCACTCCTATTCAATATAGTATTGGAAGTTCTAGCCAGAGCAATCAAGCAAGAAAAAGAAATAAAGGGTATTCAATTAGAGATAATTAGGTATCCAAATTGTCTCTGTTTGCAGATGACATGATTGTATATTTAGAAGACCCCATCATCTCAGCCCAAAACCTCCTGAAACTGATAAGCAACTTCAGCAATGTCTCAGGATACAAAAGCAATGTGCAGAAATCACAAGCCTTTCTATACACCAATAACAGACAGAGAGCCAAATCAAAAGTGAACTCCCATTCACAATTGCTACAAAGAGAATAAAACACCTAGGAATACAACTAACAAAGGATGTAAAGGACCTCTTCAAGGAGAACTACAAACCACTGATCAATGAAATAAGAGAGGACACGAAAAGGTGGAAAAACACTCCATGCTCATGGTTGGGAAGAATCAATATCATGAAAATGGCCATAATGCCCAAAGTAATTTATAGATTCAAGGTTATCCCCATCAAGCTACCAATTACCTTCTTCATAGAACTGGAAAAAAACACTTGAAACTTCATATGGAACCAAAAGAGAGCCCACATAGCCGAAACAATCCTAAGCAAAAAGAACAAAGTTGGAGGCATCATGCTGCCTGACTTCAAACTATACTACAAGGCTACAGTAATCAAAACATCATGGTACTGGTACCAAAACAGAGACATAGACCAGTGGAACAGAACAGAGGCCTCAGAAGCAACACCACACATCTACAATCATCTAATCTTTGACAAACCTGAGAAAAACAAGCAATGGGGAAAGGATTTCCTGTTTAATAAATGGTGTTGGGAAAACTGGCTAGCCATGTGGAGAAAGCAGAAACTGGACCTCTTCCTGACACCTTACACTAAAATTAACTCCAGATGGATCAAAGACTTAAACATGAGACCTAACACCATAAAAACACTAGAAGAAAACATAGGCAAAACCATTCAGGACATAGGCATAGGCCAGGACTTAATGATTAAAACACCGAAAGCAATGGTAACAAAAGCCGAAACAGACAAATGGGATCTAATTAACTCCAGAGCTTCTTTACAGCAAAGGAAACAATCATTAGAGCAAAGGCAAACAACAGAATAGGAAAAAATTTTTGCAATCTACCCATCTGACAAAGGGCTAATATCCAGAATCTACAAAGAACTAAAACAGATTTATAAGGAAAAAAAAAAAAAAAAACAACCCATTCGAAAGTGGGTGAAGGATATGGACAGACACTTTACAAAAGAAGACATATATGAGCCCAACAAGCATATGAAAAAATGCTCATCATCACTGATCATTAGAGAATTGATTTGCATTTGATTTGCATGTCAAAACCACATTGAGATACCATCTCACACCAGTTAGAATGGCGATCATTAAAAAATCTGGAGCCAAGAGATGCTGGAGAGAATGTGGAGAAATAGGAATACTTTTACACGGTTGGTGGGAGTGTAAATTGGTGCAACCATTTTGAAAAACAATGTGGCAATTCCTCAAGGACCTAGAAATAGAAATACCATTTGATCCAGCAATCTCATTACTGAGTATATACCCAAAGAATCATAAATTGTTCTATTATAAAGACACATGCGCACGTATGTTCATTGCAGCACTGTTTAAAATAGCAAAGACCTGGAACCAACCCAAATGTTCCTCAATGACAGACTGGATAAATAAAATGTGGCACATATACACCATGGAATACTACGCAACCGTAAAAAATGAGAGTTTGTGTCCTTTATAGGGACATGGATCAATCTGGACACAATCATTCTCAGCAAACTGAAACAAGAACAGAAAACCAAATACCAAATGTTATCACTCATAGGTGGGTGTCGAACAATTAGAACACATGGACACAGTGAGGGGAGTATCACATACTGTGGTCAGTTGTGGGGGTGCTAGTGGAGGGACATCAGGGGGTGGGGAGAGTGGGGAAGGATAATGAGGGGAGAATTACCACATATAGGTGATGGGGGGGATGAAGGTAGCAAACCACCTTGCCATGTACGTACCTATGCAACAATCCTGCATGATCTGTACATATACCCCAGAACCTAAAGTACAATTTAAAAAAAAAAAGAATTTTATCATAGAAAGGATAATCACAATTTATTTTCTCACAGTCTGAAAGCTGGAAGTTCAAGATCAACGTATCAGCAGGTTTGTTTCTTCTGAGGCCTCACTCCTTGGCCTGCAGGTGGCTGTTTTCCCACTGTGCCCTTACATGGTTGCCCCTTGGTCTGTGTGTTGTCTGTGTCCTCATCTCCTCTTGTGAGGACAACAATCATCTGGGCATGGTGGCTCATGTCTGTAATACCAGCACTTTGGGAGGCCGAGGTGGGTGGATCATCTGAGGTTCAGGAGTTCAAGACCAGCCTGGCCAACACGGCAAAACCCTGTCTCTACTAAAAATACAAAAATTAGCCAGGTGTGGCGGCGGACACCTGTAATCCTAGTTACTTGGAAGGCTGAAGCAAGAGAATCACTTGGCCTGGGAAGTGGAGGTTGCAGTGAGCCAAGATCGTGTCATTGTACTCCAGGCTAGGTGACAGAGCATGACTCTGTCTCAAAAAAAAAAAAAAAAAAAAAAAAAGAGGAAAGTAAACACATGGGCTCAGGGCTAACACAGACTAACTCATTTCACCTTAATCACCTCCTTAAAGGCCCTGTCCCCGAATGTAGTCACATTCTGAGGTATTGGAGGTTAAAACTTCCTATAAAATTTTGGGAAACACAATTTAGTCCATGACACTTTTCTATTCATTTATGTCTATGAGAGCTGTACAGATACACATGGCATACTTTTTACTCCTATGTAATATTTTGTTGTATGACTGAACCAAAACTTCTGTATTAATTCATTTGTTGAGCACCTGAATTGTTTCCAGCTTTTTGTTTTAGAAAATGCTGCTTTGAGCATTCTTAAACATACTCCTGGCATATATACTGAATTACATATGTGAAAGTGGAATTTCTGGATGTTAGGGTGAACATGTCTTCAGTTTTACTAATAATGTCAAATGAAAAACAAATTTCTGATACTCTATATAATAGTACTAGTTATTAAAGTTTTGTTTTTAAAAAATTTTTTAACTATTTTTATTATTTGTTCAGTGTCTATTAATTGTACGTAAGACATACAGCAGATGCCATGAGTGACAACTTATATTTAATAGTTACCAACTATCTATTAGAATAATCACTTTTTTATTTTAATATGATGAAGAGCAGTAATAGGCTTTATAATGTAAAATTACCCTTGCATTTCCAGAATAAACTTCACTTGATCATGACGGATTATTTTTTCATACATGGCTGAGTTTGCTTTGCTAATATTTTTCTAAAGATCATTGCATCTATGTTTGGGAAAGCGATTGGCCTGCCATTTCCTTTCTCACTTTGTCCTTGTCTAGTTTTCATTAGCAAAGTTGTGCTAGTCTCTTAGAATGAGCTGGTGGGGGAAGATTCCCTCTTTTTCTTTTATCATAAAGCGTGTATGTAAGATGGAAAATGATTTGTTCTTATACCTTTTTGTAATCTAGTTTTAATCTATAAAACTAGTTAGACCTAGTGTTTTCTTAATTGCTCAATAGCTCCTATTTATGTGGGTTTTAATTTTTTAAATATCCCTTATGTTTTCAAATGTATTAAACGTTTGTTGCATAGTTTAGTTTTCCTTGTTATTTAAATAGACTGCCAAATCACATATGTTCTATAACTTGTTCTTTTTATTTTATGCTATATCTGTGAGTGTTATACAGGTAAATTTCCAGCAATTCCAATATATTTATTGTCTAGGTTTGATTCCATTATTGATTGCTTCTGCTGACTTGGCTCATAGAGCCTTATTTGCTTGTATTTCTACTATAAATTTATCTTTATTGGAATAACTTGGGGAAATTCTCTGAGGACTTGTTGAGGGGGCATTTCTCCTGGAAGCATTTCTGTTTGCTTTTGTCAGATGCCTGGTGCTATGAGTCTGCTTGAAGTTTTTACTGTGCAGTTTTTTCCAACCATGCCAAGAGAGTACACTGGAAGCAGGAGACAACTTGCTGGTCAGCCTCGAGTCTCCAGTTCTCAAAGGAGCTTTTTATTCCTCCTCTACCCAGAGCCAAGGCTGAGACAGGTTTTTTTCTCTCCTCTCTGCCTTTGAGCTGGGGGATTTTTCCAGTTTACCCCTTCACTGGGGCTTCTGTGGTCAGGATTTTATGACGGATCACTGCTCACATCCTGCACCTTGCATAGACCTAGGGGCTTGGTCTTCTGTCTCCCCTGCATGTGGAGATGAACAAGAAGCTCTAGGCCGTTAAGGTTTGACAAAAGCCCCCAGAACAGCTGATGGTTTCAGGGTCCACTTGGTTCTGGATTTATGAACTCATTTCATTCCAGCCATTGAAGGAGTTCCTGTACTTTGTTGCAATTCTGACCATATTTAAAAGAGTGTTTTTAAAGATTTTATCCACTATTTCCAGTTGTTTTTTATTATGATTAAAGTTCTGGGATAGATGTGCAGAACGTGCAGTTTTGTTACATAAGTAAACACGTGCCATGGTGTTTTGCTGCACCCAACAACCTGTCATCTACATTAGGTATTTCTCCTAATGCTATTATTAGAAGAGAGACGTACTAGTTTTTGGAATTTTCAGACTTTTTGTGCTGGTTTTTCCTCATCTTCGCAGATTTATCCACCTTTGGTCTTTGTCGCTGGTGACCTTTGGATGGGGTTTTAGTGTGGTGGTTCTTTTTGTTGACGTTGATGCTATTGGTTTCTGTTTGTTAGTTTTCCTTTTAACAGTCGGGCCCCTCTGCTGCAGGTCTGCTGGAGTTTGCTGGCGGTCCACTCCAGACCCTGTTGGCCTGGGTTTCATTAGCAGAGGCTGCAGAACAGCAATGACTGCTGCCTGCTCCTTCCTCTGGAAGCTTTGTCCCAGAGGGGTACCCGCCAGATTCTAGCCAAAGGAGCTCTCCTGTATGATGTATCTGTGGACCCCTGCTTGAAGTTGTCTCCCCTTAGCTGAGCCTGAGTGCTGTGCTGGGAGACTTGCTGCTCTCCTCAGAGCCAGCAGACAGGAACATATAAGTCTGCTGAAGCTGTGCCCACAGCCACCCCCTCCCCCAGGTGCTCTGTCCCATCTCCCTGGGACAGAGCATCTGGGGGAGGGGGTGGAGTTTCATCTATAACCCCTGACTGGAGCTGCTGCCTTTCTTTCAGAGATGCCCTGCCCAAAGAGGAGGAATCTGGAGAGGCGGTCTGGCTGCAGTGGCTTTGCTGAACTGCAGTGATCTCCACCCAGTTCAAACTTCCCAGCAGCTTTGTTTCTCCAGGGGTTTTATAACAAGATTTCAAAAGGTATAATCCACCACATTATGTGAAACAGAAGTCAGACTTCTTTTTTTAATCCACATTTAATCTAATTGACAGTTTCTATGGCTAACCATTGTTTCCCCTCCTTTTTATCATCCTCTATCCTAAGGTTTCTTCTTATTCATTTGTTTTAGGCTAAAAACCTTTCTTATTTTTATTAGGTGAGTATATGAATGATACATGTAAATTTTGCCCCCTTTAAAATAGCTTTCTTTAACCCTGAAAGGAGAATGCTATCAAGCTACAAATACAATTCCTGAGTTTTAGTCCTTTTGACTTTAGATAATGTTGGTATTATTTAATCGTCTTCTAGCTTCTTGTGTTACAAATGCTAATCTGATTATTTTTCTTTTGTTATTTATTTATTACTTTTGCTTAGGAGCTTGTTAGCTTTTGTTCTAATCATATAGCTCTGGAACTTTACAAAACTATACCTACATCAGTGAACTTGCTTGGAACTTGGTAAGTGCTTTCAATCTGCAGATTTTTCTTCAGCTAAGGGAAGCTTCTTTTATTATGGTACAAACCCATGAAAATGCAGATCCATATTCTGCTGTCACCTGTCCAGCTCCCATCACAAACAGGAGTGGTCTAAAACGCTTAACGCTCTGTGTGGTGGAAAGGAGAAGAGGCATGGAGGAGATGATGACAAGACAGCCAGGTGGTGAAACTGCAGGCAACCTCGCCTTGGGAAGTGAGATCATTTTTCCTCTGGTCCAATCTTCTTACATCAGATTGATGAAATGAGCACCAACTAACTGGATGATTTCTGAAATTGCTTCTGTTGATCTACAGATCCTGGCCAATCATAGCACCCAGATATGTCTCTACTGATATTTAAGCTGGAGCAGAGAGCTGTCAGCAGGTAGCAAACCACAGCTGGCCCAAGATGACTTTGGATTACACAGATGGACATCCAGAGATTCCAGGCTGGCAATCCACACAGGTCCTCCCAGGACACTGCTTGATCTCACAGCAACACACAACTTGCGGTTTTTACAACTGCGTTTTTTTTTGTTTGTTTGTTTTTTTTTTTTTTGGAGTCCACTTAAGCCACAGTAGCAGAATTCAACTGTATTTATTTCTTACATTTTCCTATTTATCTCCTTCTGTTACCAAGACATTAGATTTTCTGGGTCAATTCTCTAACTCTCTTTTTCTCAGAGGGTTCCAACCTTTTTATATTTTTACTCTGTGATGTGAAATATTTCCTCTATGTGACCTTACACATTAGTTTCTATCCCAAGATTGATTGCTCTCTCATGTAATGCATCTACTCTACTGTTTATTGGGAAGACATTATATATTAGCTCCACAAAGTGCTGCACTTTCATCTTCCTTGACACTTTCATTGTTACTTTTCTTCATATTGTTCTGTCCTCCTTCTTCAGCTCTGTTTGCTGGGCATAGGCTCTCTTTGGGCTTACCAATATATTCTTTTGGGCTACTCGGTCTCTCAGATGATTTATTTTTCCCTATCAGCTCACTGGGGCTCACTGAAATTGTTGAAATTCTCCAATGGTGGCATGACTGCAAGTGGCACAGTAAAAGAAGTGTTCTCTTCTCTGTGGGTCATGGTGCAGCCCAGAGGGCCTGGAGGCCCCTGATGAGGCATGGCATGGAAGGCACTCTAGCTGAAGGCCCCCCTACTCCCAGGTCCAGAATGGGTAGGATTCTGCCACCCTTTCAGCTTCTCCTCTACATATTGGTGGCCAGCCAGTCCAGATATACCCACACAGGGCCTGTGACACATGGAATTCTGTGTGTCAAGCTCTTTCCAGAAACCACCTCTTCCTGATCCTGATCCCGATCTCGGGGACCTCCAGTGCTAGTCTTCGCGCTCTTGACTAACTCATGAAAGAGGAAGGCCTGCACTGATTCTCCTCCTCAGAACGCCCAGAGCCGGAGGCTCAAGTATACCCAGCTGTGTAGCATCCCTGCAGCTGCCAGGTTTTGGAAAAGCAGGTAAGTTGGTGTGGGAGGGAAGTCCCTCTAGTTATGGATAGGTGGTCCTTATTCCAGAATCCTCAGCCATCCCATGTGTGTTATTAAAATTTCACTGTGACTGCTAATCATTCAAGTATCTGTTCAACACACAGTTTTGCAGTGCCTACCCTCTACTGGACGATATGTTACCAGCTGGGGACACAAGGTGGGCAGAAGCCCATATGCTCCCTGTCCTCCTCGGAGGATGCAGAATCCAGTGGGGAAGAGAGACCTCTAACATCCACACTAATAACTGGAACTTGGCAGCTGTGTGATATGCTACAGGAAGAGGCCAGAAGTGGCTCTGATTAGAGTGTCTGCACAGACTTCCCTGAAGGCACAATGACTGGGCAGGGATTTACTGGTGAGGTGGAGCCTTAATTAGTAGAAGAGAGGAGGAAAGGGCTTTCCAGGCAGAATGAATGAGCCCTGCAAATGTCCTTCTGTGGGAGAGGACAGGGCCAGACAAGAGCCTAAGGTAGGTTAATGTGTCAGGAGCAGAGGGTGAGAGTGAGCTGGGGAGGTAGACAGGGCCTGGGGCAGGCAGGGCCATGAGGAGGAGTTTCATATTTGTCCTAAAACCAGTGGAGAGTCACTGAAAAACATGAGGACTTGGGAGAAGAGGAGGTAGAGGTAAGATTGACCAGGTTTGCATTTTGAAGAGGCCATTCTGTCTGCACTGTGAAGGAGTTATTTTGTGACAGAGGTGGGAGCCAAAGTGACAGACTGAACTGGTTAAGAGGCTGCTGCACTGCAGTAGTCCAAGTAAATGGTGATGATAGATTGGGCTAGGTGGCAAAGGTACACAGCGAGAGAGGTGAACACACTCAAATTTCATTTAGGAGACACGATGAGATTTGATTACAAAGTGGGTAAAATTATAGGTAACAAATATTTAAGTAACAAATGATTGAAATGATTGGAATGATTGAAATGGTAACAATATTTATAAGGAATGGTTGAAAATAAAGTCTCAGATGTAGAGATGGTACGCAGAAACAAAGAGAAAGCAGAAGTAGCAATGTTAAAATCGCACAATGTGTAACAAGATTTAAAATACTAAATGGGATAAAAAGGACTAAGAAATGAAAAAGTCAGTATTTAAGAAAAACTTAAATGATCTAGCACAGCCATGTGCTAACAAATGGTTAAAGCAAGCATGGATCAACAGAGACTATGAACACTTGGGTAAAGCAATCAAAGTTATTGAAGGGTGGCTCACACCTGTAATTTCAACACTTTGGGAGGCCAAGGTGGGAGAATCACCTGAGCCCAGGAGTTGGAGACCAGCATGTGCAACACAGGGAAACCTATTTGATACGGTTTCGTTCTGTGTCCCAACCCAAATCTCATCGTGAATTGTAGCTCCCATAATTCCCACATGTTGCAAGAGGGACCAGTGAGAGATAATTGCATCATGGGGCTGGTTTCCTCCATCCTGTTCCAGTGGTAGCGAATGAGTCTCATGAGATCTGTCTGTTTTATAAGGGGGTTCTGCTTTCGCTTTCCTCTCATTTCTCTCTTTTCTGCTGCCATGTAAGACATGGCTTTTAACTTCCATTATGATTGTGAGGCCTCCCCAGCCACTTGAAACTGTGAATCCATTAAACCTCTTTTCCTTTATAAATTACCCAGTCTCAGGTATGTCTTTATCAGCAGCATGAAAACAGACTAATACACTGTCTCTACCAAAAATAATTCCTTTAAAAACTAGCCAGCCACACAGTATACATACATGTACCTGTATCTTCAGCTACTTGGGAGGCTGAGATAGGAGGATTGGTTGAGCCTGGGAGGTCAAGGCTGCAATGCGCTATCATCGCACCACTGCACCCTAGCCTGAGTGACAGAGTGAGACCCTAGGATCTGTAGGAGTAGCAGCAGCAGTGACATCCTGCAACAGAGGCACCAGGTTCCTAACCCTCAAACACTCACCAGCCAGTGTGCGGCTGCTAACAAAGCATTAGAGGGGCTGAGGACATCTAAGACTCTTGGGAAGCGGAACCATCCCCTTGCAGGCCCAGCCTTATAAGCACAAGCCTGGAGTCCCAGCCTGTGACTGGGACTGCACAGATGGGGAAACCAGCAGACCTGGGCCAGGAACACTCCAGTCATCTCTGGATTTCTACTTCTGAAAATAATTGCTAGAGGACAGTAACTACACAGTGTAATCAGGACTGAACAAACTTCATCCCCATCATTCTCTCACCTCCCCAAGCTAACCTAGCTTGCTCTAAACACATTCCTAAGCAACTTGAAGAAAAGTTTAGCAGAGTTCATAGTATAATTTGTTAAGGTGCTTAATAAGATAAATATTCCAAAATTGTCTCAATTATAGCAGTAAGCTCCTAGAAATTGGAAATGGGGAAGAGAGTAATTTCACCAGGGTAACAAAACTGTTAAACACTTTAAAACAAATTAAACAAAAGGCCCAGGACTTAGATGATTAAAACTATAAAATCTTATTGAAGAATACAAAAGAAGATCTGAATAAAAGGGAACATATGCTACATTCTCAGATAAGAAAATTAATGTTTCTAAAAGTGCCATTTTTCCCCAAATCAATTTATAAATTTAATATTTCAATTAGAATACAAACACGTTATTTTTGTTTGTTTTGAGGGCTATTTGTGGGCTTTTTTGGTTTGGTTGGGTTTTGTCCTTTATTTGATGGGAGGTGTGCTGGGAGTAGAGAAGAAGATTTCGATGTTTGAATGGAAGAAAAAAGCCCAAGAATAGTTATGAAAAGTATAAATTACAAGAGTATCGAGGGGGCAACTTGCCTCAGTAGATATGCGAACATACTTTAAAACAGAACAAAATATTTTAGAATATAGAGGCAAAATCAAATCAACATACAAATAGATCAATGGAACATGACGGAAAAATATGAGCATGACACAATAAAGAATCCAGAAATGGATGTCAGCATATTTATACAAAAATTAATTCAAGATGTATTAAAGATTTAAATGTAAGGCTTAAAACCATAAAAACCCTAGAAGAAAACCTAGGCAATACCATTCAGGATATAGGCATGGGAAAAGACTTCGTGATTAAAACACCAAAACAATGGCAATAAAAGCTGAAATAGATAAATGAGATCTAAGTAAACTAAAGAGCTTCTGCATAGCAAAAGAAACTATCATCAGAGTGAACAGGCAACCTATAGAATGGGACAAATTTTTTGCAATGTATCCATCTGACAAAGGGCTAATATCCAGAATCTAAAAGGAACTTAAACAAATGTACAAGAAAAAAGCAAACAACCCCATCAAAAAGTGGGTAAAAGATATGAACAGACACTTCTCAAAAGGAGACATTAATACAGCCAACAAACACATGAAAAAAAGCTTATCATCACTGGTCACTAGAGAAATGCAAATGAAAACCATAATGAAATACCATCTCATGCCAGTTAGAATGGTGATCATTAAAAAGGAGATAGCAGATGCTGGAGAGGATGTGGAGAAATAGGAACACTTTTACACTGTTGGTGGGAGTGTAAATTAGTTCAACCATTGTGGAAGGCAGCGTGGCAATTCCTCAAGAATCTAGAACCAGAAATATTTGGCCCAGTCATCCCATTACTGGATATATACCCAAAGGATTATAAATCATTTTGCTATAAAGACACACACACATGTATGTTTACTGCAGCACTGTTCACAATAGCAAAGACTTGGAACCAACCCAAGTGCCCATCAATGTTAGACTGGATAAAGAAAATGTGGCACATATACACCATAGAATACTACGCAGACATAAAAAAGGATGAGTTCTTGTCCTTTACAGGGACATGGATGATGCTGGAAACGACCATTCTTAGCAAGCTAACACAGGAACAGAAAACTAAATGCCCCATGATCTCACTCATAAGTAGGAGCTGAACAACGAGAACACATGGACACAGGGAGGGGAACATCACACACCAGGGCCTGTCAGGGGCTGAGGGGCCAGGGGAGGGATAGCAGGGGGATGGGAGGCTACAGGATGGATAGCATTAGGAGAAATACCTAATGTAGATGATGGGTTGATGGCTGCAGCAAACCACTATGGCACATGTATACTTATGTTAACAAACCTGCATGTTCTGCACATGTATCCCAGGACTTAAAGTATAATATATATATATACACATATATATATATAGTTGTATTACTATAACATTATAATATATAGTTTTATTTCTGTAACTTGATAATATAGTTGTATCACTGTAACATGATTATAATATATATAGTTGTATTACCGTAACATGATTTCAGAGTTCTTTTTTGCACAACACAGTTCACTAGGACTTTCTGCAATGACGAAAATCATCTGTGCTCCCTAGTATGGTGACCACTAAGTGTTTATGTCCTCTGAGCACTTGAAATGCAGCTAGTGTAACTGAGGAACTGAATTTTTAATTGTACTTAATTTCAATCATATTAATAATTTAAACAGCCACATGTAGCTAATGGTTACTGTACTGGATAGCACATGTATAGCAGGTACTTTTACTGTCACCAATTTTTTATTCATATTATGAGGCATCTATTCTTTCAAGTTCCTATCCACTTTTTAGCTGTTGAAACTAAATATTCTTTAAGAAACACTCCTAAACGGCGGCAAAATCCCTTAGACTCCCCTCTGACCCAAGCCTCATATTACTGCTGTCTGTGGATCTGCCATTTTGACTAGAAAAAAAAAGCTAACTCACTATAAATTACTCAATTTTATATGTACACACACATATGTATGTATATATGCCTATGCAGATACATATACCTGCAATTATCACAGAGAAAAAAGATAAAGCAACACAGAGTGGATATAGGAGAAGGATACTCACATATATTTTTGGTACATATCTTAACAAGTAAGAACTTTGAAAAAGAATCTGGAAACATCTTAATACAAAACCACATACATAATTTGATCAAGGAATTCTGCTCCTGAGAACATATCCTCTAGAAATATCAGCATGCATATGAAAGGATATATGTACAGGAATGTCTATTCCAGCATTGTTTTTAGTGGCCAAAACTAGAAACAACAATCACAACATCAGGGGAATGCCTAATATATGGAAGTCATTAAGAGAAAGATTGAGTGTGTTAGCTTCAGCAGCACAGATACTACAAATGAAAGAATGATAACCTATGCTAATTGCCAGAGAAGCTTCCATGAGGTATTACTGAATGAAAAAAATCAAAATACAGCAAAGGTAGTAAATAAAAGATTGCATCAATTTAATAATATTCTATTTTGCAAATAAAGACAAAATAACCTGTAAATGTACATGTAAATGCAAATGTATATATTATATATGTGTATAATATATACAAACGTGTATAGATATACATGTGTGTATTTATAGGAAAGCTTATATACTAGATTAATAACAATTATCAGAGACAGAGTGGAATGAAGGCAGTAAGGAAATGATGCAGTATGGGGAAGGACAGTCATATCAAATCACTTTTCTGTTTAAGAAAACCTTAAATTATTTAACTTGGACTAAAACAGAAACCTCTTACCATGACCTACAAAGTCTGGTACGATTTTCTCTCCAGGTAGCTCTTTAACCTCGTCCTGCCCATTCTTTTTTCTCACTTACTGTACCCTAAGCACCCTGACTTTCTAAGAGGTCCTAGAAGTGCAAACCTCTTTCCCAGCTCAGGCTTTTGTATCTTCCCTATTCATGGAAAGTTCTTCCAGGATGCCTGGCTTCTTGAGTTCTAGGTCTCACCATCCAGAGATATTAACCTTAGTTATCCTACTTAAAGAGATACTCTCACCTTGTTCTTTATTACAGCACATTGTATATTTCCTTCATAGCAAGTTATCACAATTGATAATTAAAAAAATTTTGGGGGGCTTATACAGGCTAAGTTGCCCTCTTTGGAATACAAGCTTTATGAAGGCAATGAATATGCTTCCTTTTCCACCACTCTGTTCCTAGCACCTAATGCAGTTATTAAACAATGAATAATCCACCCTCTTTTTCACAGACATGCTGGAATTTATCATGCAAAACACCATAACTTTCTGTTCACTGCTCAGCAACAAGTATTAAGAATATTGACACTCATCCTTTCTCCTCTAACAAAGGCATCTTTGCTTTTGCTTCTTTTTTTTTTTTTTTTTTTTTTTTTTGAGACGGAGTTTTGCTCTTGTCAGAGGCCAGAGAGCAATGGCGTGATCTCGGCTCACTGCAACCTCCACCTCCTGAATTCAAATGGTTCTCCTGCCTCAGCCTCCTGAGTAACTAGGATTACAGGTGCCCATCATCATGCCTGGCTAATTGTTGTTTTTTTTAGTAGAGACAGGGTTTCACCATGTTGGCCATGCTGGTCTCGAACTCCTGACCTCAGGTGATCCGCCCGTGTCGGCCTCCCAAAATGCTGGGATTACAGGCGTAAGCCACCACGCACAGCAGGCATCTTTGCTTCTTACCTGAGCTCTGGGCCCCGATTTTGCCTTTTCCTCAAGGACCTCATTTCATCAATCATTAATATCTTTTCTATGTCTTCAACATCTCTGATTCTTTCTCTAGTATATATGCACATATGCTCAGTCCTTTCCTCTCCAGAAAGAAAAGGAATAAAAACTTCACTTCTGTTTAATAAAATGTACTTCTGGTTGAAGCATCCCCAGAAACAAAGAGAAGATCTTTAAAAAGCAGCCGCCGTATGAGGAGGAAGAGGCAAGATAGGTCACCTAGAAGCAAAATCTGGACTCGCTGCTTTTTTTTTTTTTCAGTAGCAGCAGTGGAAGCCAAAATACATTGGAATGATGTGCTACAAGAAAATAACTGCCATCTTAGAATTCCATATCTGGGGAAAATATCCTCTAAGAATGGGATAAACATATTTTTAGGCAAAAGCTCACATTGTTTTCCATCAACAGAAATTATTTTAAAAATTACTTCAGGCAGAAAGATAGGGACAGATGACAGGTCTGAGATGCAAGAGGAATGAAGAACACAAAAGTGTGACTCAAATATGAACATCATGCATGACAAATCAGTAAGAATCAGCGGAGAAAAGATGGTCTTTTCAATAAATGGACCTGAGAAAATTGGGTTATGAAGAAAAATCAAAGTGGACCTCTGCCAAATAACATACATGCAAAATTGATTCCAAGTGAATTAAAATCCTAAATGTGAAAGGCAAAACAATAAAGCTTTTAGAATATATTATAGGAACACAGTTTCATGACTTCAGAGTTAAAAAGTATTTTTTAAACAAGAACCTTTAAAAGAAAATGGCTAAATTTGAGTATATCAAAATTAAGACATTCTATCTGTCATGAATACCATAAAGAGAGTGAAAAGAGAATCACAGCTTGGGAGATGTTTGCAACACATGTAATAACAAAAGACTAAAACCCGCAAATATAAAGAACACTTACACATTAATTAAAAAGAGACAATGCATTCTAAAAATGGGCAAGTGACTTAAATCAACATTATGTTAATACATAGAAGTCTGTGGTCAAAAATCTATGGAAAAAGTACCGCTTCACAGAACTATCCCAGGGAATGAGCATTTTCACGAGTAAGATTAGAAGATGGCACCTGAGCACTCGCAGGCTCTGTCTCCAAGCTTAGGAAGTGGTTCCTGCATTTCAAGGCTGGGTCTTTCACCTCTGAAATGTGCTTGGGGTGTTATGTTTGGAAAATGAGCTTCAGAGAGGTCCCTTATTCAAGATAAAGAACTATTATGAGATTTTGCAAGAAGGTTGCAATTCAGCATTTCTAAAATTTCTTAGCAGATTACTGTCATTTTGTATTTAGTGAAAATGTGCATCTAACTTTATGCTAAATTAAATTTGAGGGTGCCAAGCACGATAATTCATTAATAATAAACATTTCCTTTAGGGAAGGTAAATATTTTTGACTTAACAATTTCATGAAGGCATTATTTCCCTGTCTTCTGCCCTCTACCTCTTTCTTTCTCTGTCTCTCTCTCCCATCTCCTGACTTATCTCATAGTCATCCAAACTACTTCCATCTCCCACCAAGCCTGATCTGTCTACATCTCTACATTTTACAACATTTCTCATGATTTTCCAATGGAATTTTCTTCAATACATAATAAATTATTGGAAGGAAAAATCAGCACAAAATAAAATTGACAGCAGTTAAAATCACGTATTGTAAAATTTATGACTAAATAGTGGTCAAAATCTCATTTTTGTCAAAGTTTATATCTTGTCCAATTCAAACCTGGTGGACTGGCCAATAAATAACAGCTTCAAAAGGAAATGCATGGCAATAATTACAAAGAGTAAAATTTGATAGGAATATAAACTCCATGAATCACATTGGTGCTACGAAAGTTTCTCTTTAGAAAGGAATTAATCACATTGAAAATAATTTAGAAAAAAATTAAAAAGAGGGAAAAATGTAAATGGTATATCTCTTTTATACAGAAAAACTGATAAAAAATAATTAAATTAGTTCAACGCAGTTGGCTCTGGAAGATACTACATCATTCTGATTAAAACATTTTTTCCAAATTATTCTAGAGGTTGAGAAGTTTAGTAAAATATAATTTCCATGAAATCCTGCAATTCATTTGTATCCATAAATATAATTTGTATGTTTATTACCTGGTGTTATATAAATTACCAAAATGGTAAATGTTTGCCAATTGCCTGGTATCAATTGCTAATACTGATTGATATGCCACACAGTTTTGCAATGAACATTTGTTGAATGGCAGCTGTGTGCCTTCACTGTCTAGGTGTTGGGAATACAAAGATGCATGAGACAGATTTCTGCCCTCAAGGAATTTACATATGCACTAAAATTGCAAACACAAGCCTGAAATTGATTCATTTTGCTTTACCATATTTGCTTATATTAATAAATCTGTGAATTTTAAACATGTGCATGGTTGAAGATGTCACTTATAAATTATTTATTCATCACTCTGCTATGACATCGTCTCTTCAAGACAGTATCCTCTCCTAAATTTTCATTTATTTAAACATATCTGCAAGGTTTAGAAATCAGCATCAAAAGCCTCCAAAGCATTACACTCAAAATATGAAGTTGGCATTTTACGTTCTATAACAGCGTCATGTTAATTTAGCCTGTCAGAGTCAGTTTATCCTGTCAGTCCTCCATAAAGTCAAACCATTAATTTCTTCAACTGTCAGTGTACATATCACTTTTAGAATAAACCTATCAAATAAAATCTGACATCTCCCAGGCTTTGCCATCATTAAATGGTGATTAGTGTTAAAAACTTCCACTCGTCTCCAACACACCTGTTTCTAATTCAGTAATTGGATCAAAGAAAGAGATGCTGAGCTAATGGGCAGTATGGTCTATTTTCCAGGTGGCTCCTTCAGCCCCTGACATACAAGGTCTGGGCCTTCCTTAACCCATTTCTAACTTGAAGCTTCAATGACAGCCCACCCCGGACTTCTGCCTCAGCAAGTGTAACCCCAGGACTTCAGTGCTTTGGTGATTCTTCGTGAATCTTAAAGCCCAGGATGAATGCATTTCAAACTCTGTCCTGCAACAATAAATTAAGCTCCCAGAAATCAGTCTTTGAGACTTTATTGCACTGTGTTAAAGCTTAAAGCCTTATATTGAATTCCCATTGCTCCACTGCTCATAGGAAAAAATCCCTTAATAATCTGGCCCCTAGCCAGCTCTGCAGTCTCTTTAACCTCTCTCTCCCTAACTCTGTGTTTCTTCTCTCTAGCTTCATAGACTTCCTTGCAACCCTTCAAATGCCCTGCTCCTTTTCCCTCTGTGAGTCTTCGCCTTTTCTTGGTTTGGATTGCTCTTCCCCCTTCTCCTCACCCAGTTTCTCTTCTCTAACTTCTGATTAGAGGTCACTTCCTCAAAAACTCTTCTCCCCAAATCGCTACAGTAGTGTGATATGCTGTCAAGTCCCTTTCCCTCATCACACACAGCACAATTCTCATCACTTATTGGCCTGATGATCTGCTGAATGTCTGTTTCCTCTCATTCAACAGTAAACATGAGAACAGGAAATTTTCTGGCTTTTCACCATTCCATTACCATAGCGCAGTACACATAATAGCCCAACTTACAGGAAAATGTTTTAAAAATACCTGTTAAATTACAGTAGGGTTGTATTCAGGTCCCAGTCTGGGAGGGTTGCATTTGTTTTTTCTGTGTAAATAGGAGTGGATTTTAGGCACAGTAGAGTCCTTTGTGAGCACCTGCTAATCACCAGAACTAGCAAGGACCTTTACCCAACAAACACGTGTACAGCTGTCCACACTGGTGACTCCATTTCCCACTCACCTGACTTCCTGAAAGCACAATGAAGACAAAATGGGCAGCTGGGTCCAGCACAAGTAATTACAGGAAGGGTACCCACTGAAATGTTCTGACAAGAATATATACACTAATCGCCAGACAAGCAAGAGTTCAAACGTTCTTGAAAGCACCAAGCTTAAAAATACAATCTTGATTCTGTGCTCCCATTCAATAAATTCTTTCCTATGAATGTTTGACAACCTTATCATCAGCAAATGTATTCACTCCACTTCGGAACTGCCTCAAACTGGATTACATTTTACTTAGTATCCTAGGGTAAATGAGAATATGTTAGACTTTGGGTTTGCAGAGCAACTACAGTTTGTCTGTTTGTGTGTTTGTTCTTGGAAGCAAGGTCTCTTCTCTGTCACCCAGGCTGGAGTGTCATGGCGCAATCATGCCTCACTGCAGCCTCAAACGTCTGGAGTCAAGTGACTCTCCTGCCTCAGCCTTGAGTAGCTGGGACTACACACCCCCACACCTGGCTAATACAGTTGGTTCTTTATTCCAGCTTTACTGCATGGGAAGTAGAGTCAAAGTTTGAGCAAATACATGCCTAGGAGGCTCTTATACTTGGCTGGTTGTGGATATCTCAACAGGGTCTATTCAAATCTGTCCATTTTCATCAGAGCCATCGCTGCCACCTTACTTCAGGCCCGTAACATTCTTGCCTGGTCTATTGTATTAGCCTCTTAAATTTTTCCTGGTTTTCTCTACCATCCCTTTTCCACTGTGAAGACAGACTGGTCTTTATAAATCAAGTAAGATTGTGCTTGCCCTGGCCCAAAACCCACCAATGGCTTCTCATCATACATATCTACTTGTTCTATCAGTTACTAAAAAGGGATCTTAAAAATCTTCCGTTGTGATTGTAGATTTCTCCCTTTGTTTCTTTCAGTTTTTGTTTCATGTATTTTGAAACTCTGTGATTAGTTGCATACATGTTTAGGATTATGATGTCTTTTTTTTTTTTTTTGAGATGGAGCCTCATTCTGTCGTCAGTCTGGAGAGCAGTGGTGCAATTTTGACTCACTGCAACCTCCACCTCCCAAGTTCAAGTGATTCTCCTGCCTCAGCCTTCCGAGTAGCTGAGACTACAGACGTGTGCCACCACACCCGGCTAGTTTCTTGTATTTTCATTTCACCATGTTGGCCAGAATGGTGTCCATCTCCTGACCTTCTGATCCACTCGCCTCAGCCTCCCAAAGTGCTGGGATTACAGGTGTGAGCTACTGCACCCAGCTTGAATTATTATGTCTTTTCAATGGGTTGATTCTTTTATCATCTTGAGATACCTCCTTTATCCCTAATGATACTTTTTGCTTTAAAGTTTGTCTGGTATTAATACAGCTATTTCTGCTTCCTTACAACTAGTTTTATGTTTCTAAAATTCTATATTTTTAACTTGTGTCTTTCATTTAAAGTATATGTGTTGTAAAAAGCCTCTGTCTGCCTTTGCCCTTTTATCTAGTCTGAAGATACTTGTCTTCATGTACTTAGTAATACAATTGACTACCTTCGTATTTTTTTTCTCCATTTATGATATCTGGGTTTTATCCCTTTTATCCTTTTTTACTGCCTTTGTGTTAATTATTTATTTTTTTATTTTATTTCCTATATTAACATTTTAGTTGCGCTTCATTTAAAGTTTTTTTATTAGGCCCTCTGAGATAACCATATGCTCTATTAACTTAATGCAGTCTACCTTGAAAAAATATAAGACTGCTTCACGTATAAGGAACCTACAACAGCATGCTTTCACTTGCCCTCTTCTGTTCCTGGTACAATTATTAACATACATTTTACTTCTGCGTCTTACAAACTCCATGTCGCATTTTTACTATCTTATTTTAAACAATTATTTCTTAAGGAGATTAAGAAGTGAGGGAGAAAAGTCTTTTATTTCTCCATTTTTGAGACAGGATCTAGTGTTGTCACTCAGGCTGGGGTACAGTGGTGCAATCTCGGCTCACTGCAACCTCCACCTCTGGGGCTCAAGCCATCCTCCCAGCCAGCCTCCCAAATAACTGGGACTACAAGTGCGTGCCACCACACCCAGTTAATTTTTGTGTTTTTTGTAGAGATAGGGTTCTGCCAGGTTGCCCAGGCTGGTCTCGAACTCCTGAGCCCAAGCAAACCACCCACCTCGGCCTCCCAAAGTGTTGGGATTACAGGCATGAGGCACTGCACCTGACCAGAGAGAAGTATTTTATATTTATTCACATATTAACACTTAACAGTACTGTGTGTGTGTATGTTTTAGTTTAACTAGTTTTTTTTTTTTTTCCTTGTGCAGTGTTCAATCTGTCCTTAAAAGCATGATTTGCCCTTTGCAATCTCTGTTCAGCTTACAACTCCCCAGGAGCTATTCTCAGCCAGGCCGTGGACAGCTTTACCCTTGGCATGCGTATCTTAATATGTGGCCAAAGACTGAAGAGAACTCCTATGCCGATTTTTGGAGTTTCTTCTGTGTATAGCTCCTTCCTTTCTGGCACTCTGTCCTGTGAAATTGCAGCTGCTTTAGCACCCCCAAACATGGATCTCTGCCTACTCATCTCAGTGAGACTACTGTGCTGTCCCTGTGCTCCAATTCCCTACACTGTGTACCAGAAAGTGCATCCACACGGAAGGCCAAGGTGATGAAGACACTCACTCCATGTGCTTCTCTTCTCTCAAGGATCACACTTTTGCTCTGTCTTTTATCCAATGTCTGAAAGCCATGGTTTTATACATTTTTCCAGTTATACAGTTGTTTACTACAAGAGAACTAATCGAGTACCTATGATTCTGGTTGCCCCAGAGTAAATTCCAAACTCATGACCTAGCTGATGAGCCCCTATATAACCCGGCCTACCTACTTCTCTGAGTTCGCCCTGGCCTCCTTCCCACTCCCCAGACATACCAAAATACTTCCTACTTTAGAGCCTTTGCACTGCTCTGCCTTATGTCTGGGATGCTGTATCTCTGACCTTCACATGACGGTCTCTTGCTTAGCATTCAAGACCATCTGAATTAAAGTATTCACTCAGTCATTGGCCCAGAAATCTGTTTTAACTATTTGCAGGATGCATCTCACATTCTGATATTTTTTTGTTTGTATATTTATTTTCTTCTTGTCTTATTTTCTGTCTTCATTAGAACAAAGTGTCCATGAGGGACCTCTTCTGTCTGGTTTACTGTGGCATCTTTAATGCTGGGACTGTGTCCAGCACATGGGAAGCACTTGATAAACATTTCTTAGGTCAATGAAGAAATGAATAAATCCTATTTTTCTTTTACGTTGCTTTGTATCTTTCCTTTAAAATACCACACTTCAGTGGGCATGTTCAACCTTACATAACATACAGATAATGGTGGGAAGATGATAATAATAATTCCTCTTATTTATTGAGTTCTTTTACTATGTGATAGTCACTGAACTAGAAAACTTCCATCTATTATCTCAATTAATCCTGTGTTATAACGCTAGGAGGTACCTGCCAGGATTTTCAGCATTGCAGATAAGAAAACTGGGGCACAGAAATTCAGTGACTTTCTGAGTGTCTCACATCTAAAGTAATGGTTTTACCCACTCCCCAGAGTTGATTATCCAGCCAGATTTTCCACAGTTACACTTGTCCGGGCTCTGCTGTTCATTTCCACATGACAGGAGCTAGGTTTATCCTGCCTTTGAGATATGCTCGGGTCATGCTGGTCTCTAGCACAGAAACATCATGTACCACATCTGTTGCCCATTTCTCTTCCTTGCCAAAATAGTCCATACTGCGCTATTGTATCCAACCCCCCTGTTTCTACTGTAGCATAAATATGCTTAACCAGCTGCTGCTAACACCTCATAATGCTTTTGACAACTCTACTGAGAAGCCCCTCTTCATGGAGCAGATGGCGTGAAACCAAGCGGGCGAGCAGAAATGTAGTGGAAGAGCCTGAGGAGGAGGTGCTGGTCAGGAAAGCACCGCCTCTTTTTTGGTTTTGTTTTTTAGACTTGAATCTAAGGCAGGTCCTATTCATATCCCTATGAACATGTCCCAAAGTCAGTGTAAAAGCTGGGGTATGGTGTTAAAGGAAAGACATTTGGAGAGTGGGAAAACAGAAACATTGTACAGAAGTGACTGTATGAATAAATATGTTTCTCCAAAAGGTGGATGTAGGTGGAGCACATCAGAAGGCACTGAGCAGAGTTAGGGATTCGGGGAGAAACCAAAGGATTGATAATTATCCCAGAAGAGTAAATGGCATATCCAATGCTGATGTTAATAATCACACTATTAAGAAATGTCATTTTGAATAATGTAAAGAGAAAAACTTCAGTCACACAGACTGGGATTCAACCCCAGATCCACTGCTCACAAGCTGTGAGCCCTGGGGCAAGTTCCTTACCCTCTCTGGGTTTAAATTATTATCCTTTGGATAATAAATCCTACCATAAGATTTATAAGAGGGCGGTTTGGGATATAGCCTGGTTGTCTAGGGGAACAACATGGACAACAAAGCCAGTGAAAAGTCCCCCACAAACCCCAAAATACAAGTGGGTAAAGACCAACCTTCATCAGCCACAAACCCTGCAGTGTTGGAGGTGGTGTGGAGGCCACGGGGAGGAGGGAAAGAAGGAAGTATCAGTGTGTCTAACAAACTTGAGAATAGGAGATACCCCAAAGAAGCAAAAGCTCTTCCACCGGAAGGCACAGCAGACCAACTGGAGAAGAGCAGCTACAACTGGGAGTGGTTTTGCTGACTCCAATAAGGGCGAGTGCAAGGGACCCAGGGTAAGATGTTCTGCTGGATTCCAGCAAGGGATGCCCTCTTGTTCCCCTTGGTTGACAGGACATTTAGGGTCTGAGGAAACCTAACAATGCTAAGGGGTGTATGACATACATGTTGCAAGAAGCATTCCAAATTTCTGTTAAATTCATGGAAAAATTTGGATGTTTGTGAAATCAGGGTGTAAAAACATTAATTTCCTTTGAGACCAAGTATCAAGCCTCCTGGCTACAAATCTATCCAGACTGAAAATGCCTGGAATTCCATGAATGTTGAATGAGTTTCCAAAGCTGTCTACATTGCCCTTGACCAATTTGTAGTCTCTTGCAACACTAGCCACTGCCAACTCATGGTCAGTCATTCCAGCAGTTTCGAGCTTGCTCACTCCAGAAGGAAGAAAAATTATGACATTAAAAAGTGTATCTGATCTAAGTGTCTGGTTAGTGCTATCTGGGATTAATTTGCATTATTAATCACACTTGAAAGCAGGATAGCTTAGGCACAAACTTTCCTTGCCTCACTTTTGCCACAAGCTCCATAAAAAATGGGAAGAACTTCAACTTTATTTGGGGTGGTTTGGGAAAGCTTCACTGATAGATAGGGGACATTTGAGAAAACATAGGAAGAAGGTGAAGGAGTGAGCCATGAGGAAGAAACACTCCAGACAGGAGAATTCCTGATGAGTTCAAGGAACAGCCAGGCGATCAATGTGACTGGAGCAGAGTGATCAAAGGTCTGACAGACCACTGGGAACCAGGCAGTGGGGCTTTATAAGGATTTAGCCTCTTACTTTAAGTGGCTGTGATACCCTTTGGAGGGTTTTGAGAATAATGACATAATCCAACTAATGTTTTAAATGAATCACTCTTGCTACTGTATTTGTGAGAGTTGCTGATGAGACTCTGGGTGGCAAAGTTGGAAGCAAGGAAATCAGGCTAATTTTTTGTATTTTTCTGTAGAGACAGGGTTTTGCCATGTTGCCCAGGCTGTTCTTGAATTCCTGGGCTCAAGGGACCCTCCTGCCTATAATCCCAGCCTCCCAAAGTGCTAGGATTATAGGCATGAGTCATCACACCCAGCCTCCCCTTACTCCTATGGAAGCAAAGAAATCAGTAGAAAACTGCTGCAGCTATGAAGAAGAGAGGAGGGCTGCCCATGGCCAACACTCCACTTGTGCCCTCATTCCCAATCCCTCTCATCTATTCCAGCACATCACACCAGCAATTCTTCTTTTACTTGCATTATGACTTTCCTTTTCTATTCTAGATTATTCCCATTCACATGTAGGATTGTTTCTCCATGGAATTAGGCTCTTCTCACATCAATATAAAGAAATATCTGACACTGGCTATAAAGAAAAGAGGATTAATTGGTTCAGAGTTCTGCAAGCTTTATAGGAAGTATGGTGCTGGCATCTACTTGGCTTTTAGGGAGGCCTCAGGAGCTTACGATCATGGCAGAAGGTGAAGGGGGAGCAGGCATGTTACATGGCAGAAACAGGAACGAGAGAGAGAGTGGGGTGGGGAAGTGTCACATACTTTTAAATGACCAGATCTCATGAGAACTTATGATCACAAGGACAGCACCACACCAGGAGGGATCCACACCCATGACGCAAACACCTCTCACCAGGCCCCACCTCCAACATCAGGGATTACAATTCAATATGAGATTTGGGTGAAGAAAAATATCCAAATCATATTACCCATATTAAACATATAAACACACATACATACACATTCCCTCTCAACCCAGTGCCTCCAGCTACTGCTCAATTTCTTTGCTTGATTTCTTTTTGTGAGATAAGGTCTCACTCTGCTGCCCATGCTTAGTGTAGTGGTGTGACCACGGCTCACTGCAGCCTCAACCTCTCAGGCTCAAGCAATCCTCTCACCTCAGCCTCCTGAGTAGTTGGGACTACAGGCACAGACAACCATACCTGGCTAATTCTTTTGTAATTTTTGTAGAGATAGGTTTTCGCTACATTGCCCAGGCTGGTATCTAACTCCTGGGCTCAGGATCCCCCTACCTTGGTCTCCCAAAGTACTGGGGTTACAGGTATGAGCAATCACACCCAGCCCTTGGCTTTTTTTCTTTTTTTTTTTTTTTTTTTTTTGATAGAAAATAACTATCTCCCGGTGGCTCAAGCCTGTAATCCCAGCACTTTGGGAGGCCGAGGCGGGTGGATCACGAGGTCAAGAGATCGAGACCATCCTGGTCAACACGGTGAAACCCCGTCTCTACTAAAAATACAAAAAATTAGCTGGGCATGGTGGCGCATGCCTGTAATCCCAGCTACTCAGGAGGCTGAGACAGGAGAATTGCCTGAACCTAGGAGGCGGAGGTTGCAGTGAGCCGAGATCGCGCCATTGCACTCCAGCCTGGGTAACAAGAGCTAAACTCCATCCCAAAAAAAAAAAAAAAGAAAGAAAATAACTGTCTCCAATTTCTTGCCTTCCAACCTCTCTTAAACCCACTCCATTCAGGACCTCATCACACCATGCCACCAAAATCACTAGGTCATCCACATTGCTAAATCCGGTGGTTATTCTCAGGTATCCTCTTCTTTTCCAGCAGCACCGGACACAGCCTCTATCCATCCTTCTTAAAACCCTTCTTCCTTCAGCTTCTGGGACATCATGTAGTCCTCATTTCCTACCTGCTGCACAGGTCCTTTTTGGTCTCATTTTCTGGGTCTTTCTTGGGTTTTCAGCCTTAACATCGTACTTGTCTTTGACCTCTTTTCATTTGTGTTTACTTCACTCTCTAGATCTCATTCATCTCATAACCTTACATACCAGGAGTATGGTAACAACTCACAAAACACACCTCTAGTCTGGGCCTCTCCCCTGAACTTCTGACTTTAACCTCCAGCTGCCTACTTGACATCAGATGTTCAATCCGCATCTCATATTTAAAGGGGCTGAAACCAAAACCCTATCCTCCATTCCCCCTAAACCTCTCAATAGTAGTGTCTTAGGGCTAATGTAACAAATTTCCACAAACTGGGTAGGTTAAACAACAGAAACTTTTTGTTTCACAGTTCTGGAGGCTAGAGGTCCAAGATCAAGGTGTCAGCAGAGTTGACGCCTTCTGATGGCTGTGAAAAAGAATCTGTTCCAGGACTTCCTCCTAGCTCTTGGTAGTTTGCTGGCAATCTTTGGTATTCCTTGGCTGGTAGATCTCTGCCATCATCTTCATACACATGACATTCTTCCTGTGTGTGCCTCTGTCTAAATGACCCTCTTTTAAAAGGACATTATCATATTGGGTTGGGGGCTCACTCTACTCCAGTATGACCTCAAAACTTAACTAATTACACCTGCAATTATCTTATTTCCAAATACGACCACATTCAGAGGTACTGTGAATTAGGACTTCAACATATGAATTTGAGGGGATGAAAATCTATATACTCCCCAGCCAGTTTTTTCCATCTCTGTTGATGCAACTCCACCCTTGCAGTTGTTTAGGCCAACAACATTGGATCATCATTGCATCCTGCTTTTTGGTTTTTTGCCTTTTTTTTTTTTTTTGAGATGGAGTCTTGCTCTGTTGCCCAGGCTGGAGTACACTGGTGCGATCTCAACTTACTGCAACCTCTGCCTTCTGGGATCAAGTGATCTCCTGCCTCAGCCTCTCGAGTAGCTGGGGCTACAACTGCATACCGCCACACCTGCTAATTTTTTGTATTTTAGTAGAGATAGGGTTTCACCATGTTGGCCATGATAGTCTCTATCTCCTTACCTCATGATCCGCCAGCCTCGGCCACCCAAAGTGCTGGGATTATAGACGTGAGTCACCGTGCCTGGCCGCATCCTGTCTTTTAAATCTCCACACCTAATATATCAGCAAACCCTACTGTCCTGCCTTTAAATCATATCCAAAATCTGACCACTTCTTACCCATTTCCCTGCCATCACCTGGTTGGGCAGTCATTGTCTCCCTTCTTCATAGCTGCAGCAGTTTTCTACTGATTTCCTTGCTTCCAAGGAGTTACGGCAGGCTGGGTGTGATGGCTCATGCCTATAATCCCAGCACTTTAGGAGGGTCCCTTGAGTCCAGGAACTCAGGAACAGCCTATGCAACATGGAAAATCCTGTCTCTACAGAAAAATACAAAAATTTAGCAAGGCATAGTGGTGTGTGTTTGTAGGGAGGCTGAGTTGGGAGGTTCACTCGAATCCAGGAGGTTGAGGCTGCAGTAAACCATGATTGTACCACTGCACTCCAGCCTGGGTGATAGAACAAGACCCTGCCTCAAAAAAAGAAAGAAGGAATTCCTGTACAGGAATGGAAAGGAGGGCAGAGCATACAGGACAGATTTTGGTAGGCAGGCAGACGTGGTCCTAGGAACTTTCACAAGTTCCCTCAGAGCACTTCCATGTTCTCAGGTGAATAGGAAGCAATGCATTAGCTGAGAGAGAAGCAGGGACGAAGGGCTGGGGCTTTCAGGAGAGATGAAAATAAGTACAAAGGTCATATAGGAGAGAGGGAGAGTGATTGCTCTAGGAAAATGTGGTATGGTTGCCAGGCAGTCCATTTTGGTCAGGTTTGTGCTAGGCCTGACCAAAGGTAAGCAGATCCACGTGGAGGAGCCAAGTGCTATCAGGAGGGTATGATGATCAATTCGTTTGTCAACTTGACTGGGCCATGGGTTGCCCAGACATTTGGTCAAACATTATTCTAGGTGTGTGCATGAAAGTGTTTCTGAACAAGATTAACATTTGAATCCATACACTGAGAAAGACAGATTACCCTCCCTAATGTAGGTGAGTCTCATCCAATCAACTGAAGGCCTGAATAGAACAAAAACTCAGAAGGGATTCTGCCTGCCTGACTTTCGAGCTGAGACACTGGTCTTCTCCTGCCCTCAGCCTGGAACTTACACAGTCAGCTCTCCTGAGTCTTCAGCTTGCCAACAGCAGATCTTGGAACTTCTCAGCTTCTATACTGCATGAGCCAGTCCTTAAAATAAATCTCTTTCCTCTAACTCTCTGTAAAATTATATATGTAGGTAATATTTATATATAGGAAATAATTATATATAATATAGATAATAATTATATATCATATATATATAATTTTTTGCTAGGCAAGTAGAAGTGGTGCTGGGAACTTTTGAAAGTTCTCTCAGAGTACTTCCATTTTCTCAGTGGAATAGGAAGCAATATCATTCACTAGCTGAGAGAGAGAAGCAGGGACAAATATACATATTTTATATATATACATATATATTATGTATATGTACATATGTAGATCTTTATACACACACACACACACACACCCCACTATGTATTATATATCTCCTATTGGTTCTGTTTCTCTGGAGAACCCTGACTAATACACAGCACCCTCACATGGCTCGTCCTGTCTCTGCTGCCTCCCAGGGGTTATCCTGCTGGTGGACTCCTAAGGGGCAGAACACAGAAGAACTTGGAAAACTCTCTACCCCCAGAAGAGTGTCTTCCTCTGTGCTGCTGCCTCTAGTGGGGAATTAATGAGCTGGTGGAGGTGCGTGCTGCTTTCACTTCATGGATTATGCGTCCCGGTAGGATGTGTCATCTCACCTCCCTCACCCTGAAGACCACAGGTGGACCCTTCCCCAGTCATACCATGGGCAGTCCTCCCGATTTTGCATGTCCTTGAATTAAGAATGGCTTGTATATTTTTAAATAATTGGGGGAAAAAAAAGACAAAATATTTTGTGACATGGGAAGATTGTATGCAATTCAAATTTGTGTTCATAGAGTTTTATTGTGACACAGCCACACCTACTTGCTTAGGTAGTCTCTGTTGCTGCTTTCATAGGCAGAATGGAGTAGTTGCAAATGGGACCATCTAAAATATTTACTAGCTGACTGTTTACAGAAAAATTTTTCCAAACTTTAGCCTATGCCATGGGGGCTCCATCTGAGCCCAGAAGTATTTCCAGAAGTCAAAGTCTCTGGGCCCAGTTGGGTCAGGCCTGGGAGCTACAGCCACTTGACTCATCACCAAAGGCCAGATCAAAGCCCAATGTCTGGGGCTCTTCACTGAGTAGGTTTTGGGGGAGGGTTACTGGATAGAGCAAAATAAATATGAGTGCTTCATACACTGAGTTCAATACAACATCTATAAAGTTATTAAGAGTTAGCTCCCGAAAGGACTTTAAAGATCTCATAGTTCACTTTACTTATGAGGAAAACCAAGGCCCATAGAGAAAAAGTGATCTCCCAAGGCCACACAGCTGAGGCTGGATTAGAACCCACTTTTTTCTCACTTACTATTAATACTCCCATGCTCTTCCCACAGCCCCTATTCTACCATCTTTCTGATGCTTCTGGAATCAGAGCCTATTCCTTCAAACCATTCAGTGAGCAATATCCCTTCTTGCAAAGTTTATTATCAGTGCTGATACAGGGCACCCAGGGTCCATGAAGCATATGTGACTCTAAACTGGAACTTTCTCATACCTGACATTAAGATGCTGTCTCATCAGTAAAACCAGGAAATATTTAAAGGCACTATCCTGCAATTGTCTGGAACTCCTGGCTAGGCATAAGGGCATAGAGTAGCTTTTGCCATTCAGAAGTCATTCTCTGCCTTCAGATTCTAAGACCTTTCCAGCAATGGCCTTTCAAACATGACCATGTATCTAATTAATAATATGGATTTTCTGTTGTAAGTTAAAGCCCAAATATAGCTTTAAAATTTGCTTGGCCAGGCACATTTAATAATACCCAAATGCCCTCATGTGTTAAATATTCATCCATTTTTTCCCATAACTACTTACAATAAATACTGATCGTCTAACTTTGAAAATAGCTACGTACATGGAAGAATATTCATGTGTGTCTCATTGATTTTCCTGACAGGGCCAAATGGAGCAGGTAAGCTAATTTAACACAACCAATTTCCAATTTTGCACAGACTGAAGTGCTGTGGAAATGAATGATTAATCTCATACCGTTATTAATAATAATATTTAGCTTACATACAGCTCTTTCCATCTTCTAAGCACTTTGGCAACATTAACAAATGTATTGTTAATACTCAAGGGAGCCCTTCTTGTAATGGGAATGAGAAGCCAAGAAGGATGTAAATGGCCACCCGGGGCTGAGGGACAAGTGCAAAGCAGGAGAAAGTGGTGAGTCCTGGTTCCCATGGGATTCCCTGAGCTCTTCAATACTGTGGAAGTGTTGCAAGCCTAGGAGGCAAGTCTAATTTTTAAATCTTAGATTTATAAGGTGTGTGTTCACATATTACTGTTTTTTGAACACCCATTTTGTGTCAAACATTAAAAGAAAACAGCCCCTATCCGGAAGAAACTTACAGATTAGTGAGGAAGACGAAGATCTGAATCCCCCAACAGCCTGCAGTGGGATGAAGGCCCATCTGAGTGTCTTAGAGAGAGGCACAGCCGCATAAGGAGCACCTGCATCCCATCAACATCTTCCCTGAAAAGGGGATGCTCCAGCCAAGCCCTACAAGGCAGATGAATTAGGATGGGGAATTCGAGCAGGAGAGACATTCCAGAGAAATGGAAAAACATGAGGGAAAAGCAGTATGGAAGAGGATTGTGTCTTCTGGGAACTGTAAACACTTTAGCTGGACTGGAGTGAAGAATAAGACAATGAGATGCAGCCATTACAGCTGAGCAAAATCCTAAAATGTCTCCAGTAATATCTCCCATCCCACATGCTCTTCCACAATGGGAGCTTGCCACCGTCCCTCATCTTGAGGTGGGGTTACATCCCCTCAATTTGAATTTGAGTAGGCTTATGACTGCTTTGACAAAGGCAGCAGAAGAAAGTGGTGCTATGTGACTTCCAAGACTAGGTCAGAAAAGGCACTTTTCTGACTCTTGGAACACTGAACCGCCAGTTGAGAAGTCCAGCTAGCCTGAGGCCATGGTATAAAAATCAATATACAAGGAGAGGCCTTGTATATTGCATAAAAATCAATATACAAGGAGAGGCCACAAGTGGGTGCTCAGGTCAACAGCTTCAGCTGAGATCCCAGCCGACAGCCAGCATCAACTCCAGATGTGAGTGATGACACTTCCAGATGATTCCAGTCCCCAGCCACCAAGCTGCCTCCAGCTCAGGAGTTTCCAGCAGAGACTCCAGACTGGGGAGCACAGGCAAGCTGTCTTCATGGTGTCCTATCTGATCCTGGCTCACAGAATCCACGAGCATGATAAAATGGCTGAAATTTGGGAGTGGTTTGTTACACACCAATAGTAACAACAAGGCTGACACCAAAGATTTTTTTACTTTATTTTCAGTTAGTGGAGAAGCATTGAAGGATTTTCAGATGGAGTATGGTGTCATTAGGTTTTGTGTTCAGACTGAGGGGCAAGAATGGGGGGGTCCTGTGTGAAATGAGAAGACCATCTGGCCGGTGGTTTCTGTACCTCAGGCCGATGGATCCTCTTAGATGAATCCAGGACATCACCTTCCTGTCACTGCTGGCTAGCTTCCCTTTAGCTCAGTGATTCGTCTTTCTGGTTGCACAGTAGGATCACTCCGGAGCACCAAAAATATCCCATTTCCTGGGCCTCACTCCAGATCAATCAAGTATGAATGTCTGAGGAGGGGGATCTAGCATTGGATTTTTAAGGAGTCCCTAGACAATTCTAATGTGCATCCAAGGTCGAGAGCCACTGACCAAGTTGCTCGCTGACCATGCAACTCAAACTAGGGTGAGTTGTTCATACTGCAAATCTGAAACTCTGCTGAAAACTTACAAATTGCAAAAATCAATATACTCTCCTACCTTGGTAGAAAAAGAAATGTCTAGACACTGGGGGCCGGTTACTGTAATAGAACCAAAGGAAATGTTACAGACCTGAGGCCATATTATGAAAAAGATGTGAGGTCTTGGGGATAAATGTATCAAAAAGGGAACACTGAGACTCTCTCATCAGAAGGCTTGTCTGTTTATGAATAGAATAGAGAGCTCCTTTCTTTCAGGCAGAGCTTCCCAGCTTGGTTTGATGGAGACCTCTTCCAATAAACCACTTTCTTTTGCTCTGACACTGCCCCAAACCAAAATGGGCCAGTTACATAATCACTGCTCATGTCTAGGAAACTGGGTTAAAAAAAAGAGAAATCCTCCCCCATGTGTCTGTATGTTGGAGGGATGTGGTAGAGACAGGACCAGGATCATAAGAATGGAAAGCAGTGGGCAAATCAGGAGGGCACAGAAAGGGATCAGACAGAGGAGAAAGAAGACATGATGCTTGGTGACCTTGGGCAGGTCACATGGCCTCTCTAAGCTCCAATTTCCTCATTTATATGAGAAGGTAGGATGATTTGGAGGTCTCTTCTCTAGCTTGAAACTATGATTCAGTGGTTAGGTTCCAGAAACCTCTATATTTTGCTTTCTAAGTATTGTTCTGCCCTAGACTAGCCGTGAGTCCTAATGCATAGCAGCTCATTCCTCTGTGTATTAACAATGTGTTTCTGATGCTTTGACACCTGGTGCCTTGCTGACCCTGGAGAAACTGCCCTTCCCGGAGGTAGCCAATTTCTACAGATAATAAAGAACTTATCTGCAAGCACTCTTTGGATATACAAACAAACCAATCCAGAGCTCACGCCTCAGCCACCTCCTTTATCAGGCTCTCTCCCTCTGGGTCACCATCCACCTGCTCTCATCACTCCAGGGCCAGGTACCAGATGGCCGGGGACAGCCTGTGTGCCCCAGAGACTACTGAAATACTGAAATGGTCAATCCTTGGCCTGCTTACCCTGCCTCGCCCATTCCTTTTCCAGGAAAATCATGACAAAGCCTCTTGCCCCAGTCTTCCCCTAACCCCCACTGTCTCCTGATCTACCCTGGTGCTTCCCCATGTGACCCTGTATGGTACAGCATGCCTCTTCCTTTTGGGAACTGTGAGTAACAATTATCTTCTCAATAGCGGTTGTCTTCTGATCTGTTGGCCGTAACACACCCAAATAATTAAACCTATATTTAAAACACTATGAACACAGCATTTTCATTTATAAATCAAAGATGGGAATGGCAAACTCCCTTCCAGTGATTTTGAGAGCAATCAATGATCATACTGACATAAATACAGTTCACTAAAGCACACCTGCATGGAAATAATAGAGACATTTCAGGTCGATACATAAAAGCAGCTTAAGAAGTCCATATATTGTGATGGGTCAATCCAGGCCTCTGTTCCCTTGACCTTAGAGCTGCACAGATCACAAAAGAAATTGTCTGCAGTGTCACAGCTGATTGGGATAGAAAGTCCTCTGGCATGACCCAGCAATCATGGCAGTGTTGCATTAAATAAATTGACATTAACCCTTCCAAACAAACAGTCCATGCTCAATGCTACATATTCCCATCAACAGTTCATTATGCCCGAATTTGTATCATAATGGTGCACTGATAGTATATAAAAGGGACCTACAGTCTCATTTCAGTCTCCCCATTTTTGTAACTTGCACAGCAGGTTTAATTTCACAGCTTTTAGTTTCACGACATTCAAATACGAAGGATTGATTGGGGGGAGGGGAGAGACCCAAGTTTATTGGAAATATCAGTCACTGTAAAAAATCCTGAAGGAAAACTTGCCACATTGTAAAAGGTCACCAGATAAATAATTGTCTTCTGAATTGGGATGATTCCTGTTGTCATTAAGCCCCAGCAGCGATCTAATAGGCTTTAATACTTCTACTAAATGCTGGGAGACAGCTTTGCAATTGCAGTCACATAGACAATTAAAGCTAAACAATTGGTGCCTGAGTCAGAAGGCTTTCTCCCCCCC
>NW_022436959.1:12565077-12805510 GCF_009761245.1 Sapajus apella | reverse complement strand
GACCCCCGCCACCACCCATTTTTAATGCATAAGATGAAATGATATCCACTTCTCAACTCTTATCCTCCCTTTTTGCAGTGATAATCATTTTATCCCTGTGAACACAATTGATTTAGGGCTTAGTTTCTCAAGTCTAACACAAGACTGGCTGGCATTAGCTTTACAGCAGATGTTTCCCATTCAGCTCTCACATCTCCCTGCCTCCACCAACAGGGAAAACAGTTGTATTTACCAAACAGTGGCATCTTCCTAAACCATCCTTCTGGTAAGTGGCTGCTGTGGACTAAATTGTGTTCCCCCAAAACTTGTACGTTGAAGCCCTAATCCCCGATGTGACTGTATTTGGAGATAGTGCCTATAAGGAGGTGATTACAATTAAATGAGGTCGTAAGAGTGGGGCCGTGATTTAATAGGATCACTGTTCTTACAAAGAGAGATGCCAGAAAACTCCTCTCTCTGCCACGTGGCCGCCATGCCATACAAGAAGGCAGCCCCTGCAAACCCAAAAAAGTCAGAAACTGAACCCTATCAGACCTTGATCTTGGACTTTCCAGCCTCCACCACAGGGAGAAAATAACTTCCTGGTGTTTAAGGCAAGCAGTCTGAGATATTTTGTCGTGGCAGCCTGAGTAGACTAATACAGTGGCTTTCTAGAGACAGCAAGGATATCTCCTCAATTCTCCACTGAGCAAGTCCTCACAGCCACAATAGACTGTGAACACAGTTTGGCCAGCAGAGATGCAGGAAATTTCCTGCTACAGAGAGGAAGGTAGTCATGTTACCCTGCAGCCACATGGGCAAAGGGAGTGGATGAGGAGGGTCAAGGGCATCAGACCTCATCTAAGGACAGGGTTATGCACAAAAGCTCTTATAATTAGGCATTCTGTGCCCACATATAAATGTCTGCCTTTTTGCAAGAGGTCTTTTTATTAGAATGAGGAAGAGAGCATGTCAGTATGGTGTCTGTCTAGGTTATAACAGGGGCTAACTGAAGTGCTGACAGGATTCACTTTCCCCTGGAAAGCTGTTCCTAGAATTACCTAAAAAAAATGGTCAGTCAAGCTCACTGACCCATGACCCCCTGGCTGCCAAAGGTTGTTTTTCTGCTTTGCTAAGTAAAGCTAATATAGCCCGGGACTCCCTGGTGAATCCTTCCTTAAACCATGATGCTCAAGGTGTTCCTGAGTTAATCGAAGTCTGTAACCAAGTAGTTAACATTTACATGTTCCAGACAAATGTCAGCATCACAGACGTGTCTCCTGGGCTTGGAGTTGAATGTCTACAAATAATGAGTTCATCAAGAAGGTTTAACTTTATTTAGGAGAAACTCCCGATTTTACCACACAAGGCAAAATAACTCGGGCTGTTTGTGTGTGTGTCCTCCTCTTAATTGATCTCGTTCCCAGGAAAGGTCAAAGATATAGAAACCATCTTTTAGTGACCCAACATTTCCTGAGTCCCCAAGTGGAGCTAGGCGTTTTATGTAATAGTTGCCAACATTTATTGATCATTTTGTTAAGATAGTGAACACATTATTTAAGCCTAACAAGGAATGTATTATTATCCCCCATTTATAAAGAAACAGGCCTTGAGGGTTTGGTAACTTATCCAACCATAAAAATGTAGCGAGATCCGCCTTCAACCTGGGTTCCTTTTAAATTCTACATATGGCTCTATATTTCACCATAACCCTATGCAGTAGAGATTATAAATCGACTTCACTAACCAAATAATTTGTTCAACATCACACCATTACTAGTAACACAACCAAGCCTCACTCAGACCTGAACAAGCCCATGAGCATTCCATTACCCAAGGGGTTATCACATCCTGGCACACACAGAAAAGGTCTGGAACACTGCTTCTCAAGTTTTAGTGCGCGGTGCCATTTGACCCAGTGATTCTACTCTTACCTACCCAAGAGAAATAAAAACATATGCCACAAAAAGATTTGTACACAAATGTTCTTTGAGGTATTATTCATAATGATCCTAAAACTGGGGAAAAAACACAAATGTCCATCAACTAATGAACACAAAACTGATAGGGACAGAAGGCAGGAAAATTCCGGGCTAAAGAGGGCAGTCCCCGGCTAGGGCACCATCCTCAAACCTGGAACCACAGCCCAAAGCGGGAACGTACATTCCTGTTTTTCCACTCAAATGTTGCCTTTTCTAAAACCACCCATGGCCCGCCCTGCTCTCCATTCTATGCCCATAAAAATCCCAGGCTTCACTGACCGAGGAAAAGAAGGGAAGAGGAGAAGCAGCAGAACATCAAAGACTACGTAGGGTTGGACCTCCAAGAGAAGCAGCTTGATTTCAGAGGAACAGCTTGATGGTGTTGCTTAGGAGAGGCGTCTGCAGACAGCCAGACTCCAGGAGATTATCTTCTCACTTCATCCCTTTTTCAGCTCCCCTTCCAGCTGAGAGCCATTTTCATCAGCAATAAAATCCCTGGCATTATTTACCATCTTCAGTTTGTTCATGCAACCTCATTCCTCCTGGATGCCAGAAAAGAACTAGCATGCAGGTGCAAAAGGCTGTCACACTGACCCTCCACTGAGCTGTTAACACTTAAGCGTCTGTGGACAACAAAGCTCAAGGAGCACTGACTGTATAACACTTTCTGGGGCTTCAGGGGTTGCGGGCAGCCCCCTAGGCATTGCTGTGGGGCTCCACAGAGTTTTGTTCCTGCCAGTGCCCAAAAGCGCTCACCGCGGCTCCTGCACACACTCACCTGCATTCCCCCTCCTGCGACGTGTGGAACACAACTGGACAGGGCAAGTGGAGTCTGCCCCGTCTGCACCGAGGCGGCGGCTAGTTCTAGCGCCTGCGCACTCCGGTTCCTGCCGCAAAGGAGTCTGGGAGATTTCCTGCTTCAGAACGGGATGTAATCCTAACACCGGAATGTTATCTGGCGATAAAAAGAAATGAAGTACTGATATCTGTACAGCATGGATAAACCACAAAAAAATTACATTAAATGAAAGAGGCAAAGCAGGAGAAATCACATATTGTATAGCTCCACTTACATGAAATGTCTAAAAAAGACAAATTTATAAGACAGTGGATCAGTGGTTGCCTGGGAAAGAGATGGGAAGGAACCGGATTGACAGTAAAAGATACGAAGGATCTTATTGGGGTAATATTATAGAAGTGTTTAAAAACTGATTTATGGTGATGATTGTACAACTTGCTAATTTCACTAAAAAGTATTGAATTGTACACTTGAAATGGTTGTTATATATGTAAAATATGCCCAAATAAAGTTGTAAAATAATTTTGAAGGTGCAATTAAATCATCTTAGCATCTTGTCAAAATGCAAATTGAGCCAGTAGGTGCTATGGTATGAATATGGGATTTCTATCCCCATTGCTGGGGCCTTATGGCAGATCCTTTTCACAAGGCAGGGAGTGAGTTTTTACCCTTGGTTCCTGAGAGAATTGGTGTTGAAAACAGCCGGGTACTTCCCCCCTTCTGGGTCCACTCTCCATGTGCTCTCTGCATGCAGCTCCCCTTCTGCCATGAGTGGAAGCAGCCTGAGGCCTCACCAGAAGCCAAACAGGTGCCAGTACCATGCTACTTATACAGCCTGCAAAACTGTGAGCGGAATACACATCTTTTCTTTATAAATTGCCCAGCATCAGGTATTCTTTTCTAACAACACAAATGGACTAAGACAGTAGGTTTGGGGCAAGGCATAAGATTCACATTTCTGGTAAACTCCAAGGTGATGCTGATGCTGTTGATCTAGAGAGCACATTTTGAGTAGCTAGGAGACAGATGTCCCAAATTCCTACTTATCCAATTCAACTAACCCCAGACAAGTTACTCCTTCACTTGCGCTTTATTTATGAAGATGTAGCATCCTCAATGGTCTCTTTCTTGACTCTTCATTTGCCTTGAACCATGTCATGAATGCGCCAAATCCTAAATGAAATTTTTTTTTATTTTTCTCCTCCTTTTCTTAAGCCAGCAGGTGAAACTTTAGCACATCAAGCTCACCCAAGGAGTTGTTTAATATGCAGATTCCCTGACCCTCCCCCCACCAACATTCTGAATCTGTAGGCCATCACTAGGAAATCTGTCTTTTTAACAAGCTCTGCAGGTAACTCTTACGCAGGTGATTTAAAAATTGTCTTTGTGCCATGTTAATCTAAATCAGCACAGATCAATAGAAATATAGTGCAAGCCCATATGTTCTTTTAAATATTCCAGTAGCCACATTTTAAAAAGCAAAAAGAAACAGGTGACATGAGCTTTCATAATATATCTTATTTAGCCCATTAAATCCCATATGTTATCATTTTAACATGTAATCAATATAAAAGTATTGAGATATTTTATGTATTTTTTGGTACTAAGTCTTTGAAATCTAGTATGTATTTCCAACTTATCACACATCTCATTTCAGACTAACCACATTTCAAGCACTCAGTTTTGGGCACTCGCCCAAGACCTATTAGATCATAAACTCTGGGTGTGCCCCAGTAAGTTGCGGTCTAGTAAGCTCTCCAGGTGATTCCGATATTCACTTAAGCTTGAGAACCACTGATCTAGGCTATTGTTCCTTGAACTTGATTGTACATTGGAATCACCTGGAAAACTTTTACAAAAAAAATGCTTATGCATGACTCTGAGTCCCAGAAATCAGGATTTCTTTAAAAAGGCATTCCAGGCCTGGCGTTGTGGCTCACGCTTGTAATCCCAGCACTTTGGGAGGCCGAGGTGGGTGGATCACGAGGTCAGGAGTTTGAGACTAGCCTGACCAACATTGTGAAACCCCGTCTCTACTAACAAAAAAAATACAAAAATTAGCCAGGCATGGTGGCACGCACCTGTAATCCCAGCTACTCAGGAGGCTGAGGCAGGAGAATAGCTTGAACCCAGGAGGCGGAGGTTGCAGTGAGCAGAGATCATGCCACTGCACTCCAGCCTGGGCGACAGAGCAAGACTCTCTCAAAAAAAAAAAAAAAAAAAGGCCTTCCAGATGATTCTAACATACAGCAAAATTTAAAAGCTTCTGCTCACTGTCTCTCAGAGATGCCTACCTTATTATCGTCAGCTTCCAAACTGAGGTACTGGGCTCCTTTCATCATTTTCTATAGTATATCATGCTCTTCTCACCAATCCCCCGTTTCCAAGTTTCTTGTTTATTCCATTTTGAGTTTTTGGAAAAAGGTAATCATCTAAACCACCGCTGCAAGTCCCTTCCTGAAAGGGAAATCTCTGAAAACTCTACATCCTTTAGCTTCTCCCCCATGATTGCTAGTCCCCAACTACTTGACTCACTCAACAACTCTCACCACTTTACCCCATCTCCCATAGCCCCCAAGGACCTGACTCATCTAAGATCATCAACCCAATAAAGGCTCCATCCCACTGCCTATGTGGCTCCCAAATTTGGACACTTATCTGTGACTTTTCATTAAGCTGTGGCCCTCTCCTGTATTTCAAAGGAATCCCTGAAGGCCCAAATCGTCCCCAAAAGTCTCCTCTAGAGAAAAAGAGCAAAAACAGAAACTCAACCCATGAGCCTCCTTTCCTACCACTGCTAACGGTTTCCATTTGGTAGATCTCCATTTGCCACACCCTTGGGTTCTGGCAGCTCACTAGGAGAGGAGGGATCTTGAGGAAGGTCATCCGATCATGTGTGGAAGGAGTCAGGGAATTCAAAATCAGATTGCATGCCCATGTCATAGATTGTTCAGGAAAAAGCAGCTGCTTGGCATGTGTGTGTGCAGCCCACACAAACAACATAGGTCATGTTTACATCTATGTAAATATGCATAGTTGAAGCACCCTCTAGTGGAACACATAGAGAAGGTCTCACTCTCTGGAGAAACTCACCCTTGGACGAAAAAAAAATAAAAAAGAGCAAAGCATTTGGAAATCTTATCTTCCCAGAGCATCCATCATGAGAAATAAGAGCACTACGGTGCAGTGCTTCATGCGCCGGGGCACAGGCCAGCCCCATGTCCATCTGGTCCAGCTTGGTGAGGAGGGGTTGTGGGCTGAGCTGGCCTTTCTTGAAGCCTCACACGGAGGCCTTGATTCCTCTGTTGCCTGGGGTGTAAGAGAGCAATGTTGGGACTTTAGAACTACTGCAAAGGAACATTTTACAGATTACCATGGGTTCCTTTCAGGGTACTAAGCTGTCCATCCCCATTTCAAATCAAGGAGTGGGGAGAGAAGACAGATTATTCACTGTTGGGACAACTGGATTGCCACCAGGAAGAGGATAAATTTGAAGCATGACTCTACTTTCATACAGTACATAAATTCCAAACTGAAACATAAAAGAATTTGTGAAAAAAAAGTGAAGATTATGTTGAAGTAGGAAATACCTTGCCAAATGTAACCCCAAATTCACAAGTCATTTTAAAACCATTGAGAAAGTTTAACACATAAAAACAAAACATTTCCACCTGGCCAAAAGCAATGCCATGAACAAGCTCAAAAGATAAATAGCACACAAGGGGAGAAATACCACGGAGAGTACAGAGGGATAATGTCCTTCACCTAGAAGGTGCTCCTACAATTGATAAGCCAAACACCCACAGTTCAACAGAAAAAAATGAACAAAGGATATGAATAGACAGTCACAGAAAAGAAAAACTTATGCTCTTAAACATAGAACAATGTTCATTCTCATTCATAAGAGTTGTTTTTCAACATCACAGAGTAGGATCATATGCTAAGCAGGGCAAGTACAGGGAAGCAGGCACAGTCATATGCGGGAGTGCGGAGTATAAACTGGTACACATCCATGAAGGGCAATTTTTAAATAGCTGTCAAAATAAATGTTAGCCATACACATTGACCCAGCAAGTCCGCTTGTAGGAATTTACCTTACAAATATGCTTACAGATGTGTGAAATGATGGTTGCATGAGGAAATTCATGGAAGCATGGTTTGCAAGAGCAAAATCCTAGAAACACTATAAATGCCCATCAAGAAGGGACTGGGGAAATAAATTATGGTACATCCATACAATAGAATACTATGCAGCCATGGGCTCCATGTTTCCGACATAAGTCATCTCTATATGTGGAGATGTGGATTAATTTTCTACACCTCTAAAGTAAAAAACCAAGATGAAGTGAAGATGTGAAGATTTTTATTATTACTTCTTTTTAAAAAATGAGGTTCCCTTGGAAAAAATGTTTCTCAGGTTGTAGAACCAGCTGGTGATTTTTTATGATTTTGGTGTAAATGTTGCTTGCTTTATTTTTAATTCAATAGTTTAAAATTATCACAGAAGGAATACATATATATATATAAAGAACAGTTAGTTTTTATGTTATGGGCACAACAGTCATATAACTGCTTGTATCTTCCTCTGCATTTGCTGCTAGAAAGCTCAGAGCCACATTAGTAGTCTACCTCTTGTACAGTGTTTTAGGCCATGTGTATTTTGTACTAAGCTCACTGCTGACTTAGTTTTATTTTTTTTATAACTCTTACTTTCCCAAACCATTATTTTACGTAGGCTGTAATAAACTGCTTCAAATGTATCTGGTAATGAGACAATGCTATATACTAACTGTTTGTGTCACCCCCACCCCAAGAAAATTCATGTGTTGAAATCCTACCCCCCAGTGTGATGGTATTAGGAGTTAGGGCCTGTGGGAGGTGATTAGGCCATGATGGTGGAGCCCTTATAAATGGGATTAATGCCCGTTTAAAACAGGCTCCAAAGAGCTCCCTAACCCCTTCCACCTTGTGAGGACACAGCAAAAAGATGGTTGTCTATGAGACAGGAAGCAGGCCCTCACCAGACGCTGAATCTGCCAGTGCCTTTATCTTGACTTCTCAAAGTATAATAACTAAACTTTTGTTGTTTATAAGCCACCCAGTCTATGGTATTCTGTTATAGCAGCCCAAATGGACTAAGACTGATAAGCCTATCTTTTTTAAAGACACTAGAAAAAGAAAGTGAAGAAAGTACTATGTGCTTTTATTTGCATTAAAAAGAATACATGCATATGCTCACATTTGCGTACAGTATCCCTGGAAGGTTAGTAACTCTGGTTTCCTGCAAAGGTGGGGAGCAGGAGACAATGGGAATCTTATTAATTACTAATAACTAGTTAATATTAAAATACAAAATAGTTTTTAAAAGTTATTTTATGCCACATACATCTTGAATGAATATTGTTTAAAGTTATCCTCTTTGCTCTAAGGAGACACTTGATTGCTTTGAGCACCACTCTCCTGGTTGCTACTGTTTCGCCAACAGGAAGCAGTGTAATAGAAAGGAAATTGACTTACCGTCACCCACTGACTTTCTGTTTTAATGTGGACTCACTGTTTTCTGTGTATGGTGCCAGAGCTGCTGAAATATATATAAATATTTCTACTGTATTATGAAAAATGAAAGCTTGTCCCATCACCCATAGTTTGCATTAAAAAAAAAAAAAAAGCAATTGGAGGCCAGGCGTGGTGGCTCACGCCTGTAATCCCAGCACTTTGGGAGGCAGAGGCAGACAGATCACGAGGTCAAGAGATTGAGACCATCTTGACCAACATGGTGAAACCCTGTCTCTACTAAAAATACAGAAATTAGCCGGGTGTGGTGACGTGCATCTGTAGTCCCAGCTACTCGGGAGGCTGAGGCAGGAGAATCGCTTGAACCCAGGAGGCAAAGGTTGTAATAAGCCACGATCTCACCACTACACTCCAGCCTGGGTGACAGAGCTAGACTCCGTCTCAAAAAAAAAAAAAAAAAGCAATTGGAAATAAATATGATTTTTTTTTAAATGTACTGAAAGTGGGGTCCCTAGTAGGGGAAGCACAAGGGCATGATAAGTTTTCTAGAGAGTGAGGCTTTCACTTTCAGTCTTCTTTACTAAGGCTCACATCTATGTAAGTCCCCAATAATGATGTGCTATATATCTTTTGCAGCCAGGCTTATTGAATTATAATTATAGACAGTTTTATATATATATACAGTTGACCAACAACGTGGGTTTGAACAGCACGGGTCCTTTTGTATACAGATTCTTATCTGCCCTTGCCACTCCTGAGATAGCAAGACCAATCCCTCCTCTTCCTTCTTCTCTTCATCCTACCCATCATAAAGATGAATGAAGGCCTTTATAATGATCCACTTTCACTTAATGAATAGTAAATACATTAATTCTTATGATTTTAATGACATTTGCTAGCTCACTTTTAGTGTATCAATACATTGTATAACATACAAAATATATGTATATATGTATATACATATAACATACAAAATATGTGTAAATTGACTATGTTATCAGTAAAGCTTCTGGTCAACAGTAGGCTATTAGTAGTTACATTTTGGAGGAATCAAAAGTTATCTGCACATTTTCAACTGCAGGGATGTTGGAACCCCTAACCCCTGCGTTGTTCTGGGATCAACTGTATGTATAACTGTTATATATTAAAAAATCACCCTTTTAAGGATATAGTTCAGTGAGTTATATATATATGAAACATATATAGATCATATATAGAACATTTCTATCACCTCAAAATTTTCCCTCCTTCCCCTTTATGGTCAAACTTTTCCCTCCCCCCAGTTCCTGATAGCCACTAATTGGTTTTGGATCTTAACTTTTTCGGGGGACAGTGTCTCACTGTGTTGCGCAGGCTAGACTTCACCTCCTGGCCTCAAGCGATTCTCTGGTCTTAGCCTCCCGAGTAGCTGAAACTATCAGCCAGTTTTAACTTTTTGTTTGGCAGCAATTTTATAGTCACAGAAAATTTGTAAAGATAGTTCACAGTTCTCATATATCCTTCATCCAACTCTCCCTAATGTTATTATAACATCTTACGTAACAGTAGTTACATGTATCAAAACTAAGAAATTAACCTTGGTAAATTACTCTTAAGTAAGCATTTATTTTTTTCAGACGTAACCAGTTTTTCTATTAATGTCATTTTTTGGTTTCAGATTGCATCCTGGATCCTACCTTGTATTTAATCATGATGTTTCCTAAATCTCTTGTGACCCGTGACAGCTTCTCAATCTTCCTTTGTTTTTCACAACTCTTTTAAACTTATTTATGCCTCATGTTCCATTATTGGAACGCTAAGCATGTGGAAGTTATTTATACCCTGCTGCTCAAGGTTATTGCCAAGGTCTAATTTTTCACTCATGCAAAAATTCAAAAAATTGCAATCTCAGGCACAAATGGGTTAAGAATACTGGTTACATAGTATGGAATATGTCTCTCAGTTTGGGTTTGTCTTCTGTTTTCTCGCAATTAAACTGGGCTTATGGATTTGGGAGATAAATGCCAAAGAGATGAGGTATCCTTATCAAGGCATCATGGCAGGGGACATACCATAGTTATGTATGATGTTAACTTTAGGGAGAGTTGGGTGAAGGATATACGAGAACTCTGAACTACCTTTGCAAATTTTGTGTAAAGTGTTAAAATGCTCCCAAATAAAAAGCTATAACTGACCTATAATTCCAGCTATTTGGGAGGCTGAGGTGGAAGAATTGCTGGAGGCTGAGGTGGAAGAATTGCTTGAGGCCACGAGTTCCACTTGATTTACCATGGATGATGGTGACCTGGATCACCTGACAGTCTCTCTACTATAAAGTTACTTTTCACTTTCAAACTCTATTCATTGGAAGCACTAAGTCCGGCTCACTCTTAAGGAGAAGGCAACAAAACTCCACCTCCTAGATGGGAGCTCTCTCCACATATGATGTGGCTGCTCCCCTCCTCCAGGCCATCTTCTCCCTGTGCTGTCCTCCTCAGGGAGCACCTGCAAAGGCCTGTGGATACGAATCTGCATGTGGCCCTGTGACTTCCCATTGTGACTGCAGCTCCTTGCAAATCTGTACTCTCACACTGGCCCACCCTTGTCATTTTCTACCATCTACAGTTTTAGCTGAATCCTCATATTCACTCCTTAGTTCTTGTGTGGCCTGGGGATCTCTTCTGTGCTCTGTTCTGCTAAGCTGGTGGGTCTCTCCCATCTCTCCTTGGAAGTCCCTGTCGTTTCTTGGATTTCAGGCTATTTGCTTGCCTCAACCTCATCTTTCTAATGGTTTCAAGAATTGTGACTATTGTTTATCAAGCTTTTTGCTTGTTGAGAGTGGCACTGTCTTCCCCTTCTTACATGCTAGGTAGAAGTGGAACTTGTACTGAACTTGAAATCCACTCTTGGCTGAGGGGAAAGTGAGAGCCACGGGATGCATAACTGTGAGAATATCAGAGAACATCCTCTATTCCATGACTCCCAATTAGGCCCATTGCTGGCTTCCATTTCCTGGCATATTATGTCCTATGACTATCCTGAGAATGGTTGGAACCATTGTGAGAAAGAATGTTAGAACTAACTCTAAGCAAAAGCTGCTGCAGTTTCTCCCTCTGATCGGATCCCTCACTCCTCACTTGCCTAAGGCACCCCTCCAGGTAGCCCATGTCTTAGGTTGCCCACAGTACCCACCAACTGCGGTCACCTAATCCCATTACGGCACCTGGTGCTCCCCTAAGCCCTCCTGAACCTATGAGTGATGTGAGCATGTGCCAGTGATTGGCGGTGGCTGCAGAGACGGCTCAGCTAACCCCACATGCTTATGTCTCTGGCAATTTCACTCCATCACGCATTCATTCATTCCTTTATTCATTCACTCAACAAGTAGCAAATATGGCAGGAATTATGCTGCGGATTATTATGCTCAGCATTGGGTATCCACCTAGTGAACCTCGTAAACACAACTTAACATTTTTTTCCACAAGGAGAGGTTAAACAACAATGATCTTTGAGTGTGTTTTGAATAAACACCATTATCTTCATAATAAACCTTGTATCTGAATAGCCATTATAAAGTTCCATCTGAGCCTCACAACAGCTCTGTGAGGTAGATGAGGGATTGAGACTGAGAGACATTACGTGCTTGCCCTATGACTGTACTGTTCATATCCGAGCCAGGTCTTGAGGTCTTCTGACTCCAAATATAGTGTTCTCACTGCTGCAATGCTTACATCTGTGAGAAGCAGTAAAATATTCAAAACCAAAATTACCCTATGTAAACCAAGAACCACTCCCATCAAAATATAAAAGGATAGGCTGTCCAAGGTGATTGGGTTTCCATGGCTAGGATTCGGGCCTAAATTTATATATTATTTCATCCCTGGTTCTTCTACCAGCTCTTTCCCAATCACAGCAGTCCAACTAAGGTCCAGAGAGTCACCCTGGAACCCAGTGACCCAAACTATCCGCTGCAGTGATGAGTGCTGGCAACTAAACCTCATTATTACCGGCTTATTAGCAATGGAGAAAAGCCACATGCAGATTTACCAAAAGAACATTTTGAACGTTCTCAGGGAGCCCTAATCAAAAAACAGCAATGCACAACAGATCCAGGCCTCTGTACAGGTACCCATAAATTGTCTGCGACATTCCGGGATGCCACTCTGCACAGTCAGACCTGGAGACCTCAGATCCTCTCTGCATGGAAATCTCTGGACCAGGTGCTGCTCTGGGCATGTTTGAACTTCAGGGGAAAACTGGGTAAATGAATTTCATTATTCCCAAGCAAATTTACCCAAACACCAGATGAGCAAAGCCTTTTTTTTTCTTTTTCTTGATTTACTACATTGGTAACTGGAGCAAGAAAGCTATTGCTTGTTCATTTCATCTGGTGGGACACTTGTTGGAATTTGTTTTTCAAAGAAGAGGCAAGATCACCTTCTCAGGAAGATAAATACAGACAACATCAATTTTTTGACTTTCACATAAAAGAATATCCATAAAACTAAGCTTTTCTCTATGATTTAAAACAAAGAGAAACAAGTTCTCAGTGGTCAGGCTTCATCCTGGGGATGAATAGTGCATAATCTAAGAGGCTTTTTAGCAAAATGTATTTGCCAGCTCTCAGTGTTTGTCCTGAAGGAAACATTCACTGAGTCAAAACATTTACATTGTACAGTAAGGAGAATGTGTCAGCCTACCCTGAGGTAATGTCACAACATCTTGATGAAACATATGCCACAATAAAATTATATCAGTGCAAAAAAATCAATGGTTATATTCGTCTATGTGTTATACACCTCCGCCTAAACTTGTTCGTTTACTGGAATAAAAACTTAGCAAATAAAATGGGAGAAATAAATTACTCCCAATAAAAGTGGAATTCCTGAAAAGTTTGTTTTAAATAGACCAGAATATCTTTTTAAGCCAATCCATTATTTTGTAGATTTTGATGGGTTTTGACTTAAACTCTATGCCCCTTCTAATTGTCCTACATAATGAAACCCCATACAGTAAACTGATTGTATTTGTAAGGAACATATTTGGAATTCTCTTTGAATCTTAATGTCCTGAGCAAGGAAATGTTTGTGAGAGTTGAATGCGTGTGTCCTGTGTGCGTTGCATACCACAAGTGAAAAACCCAAATATAAACAATTAAATATGGAGCTTCTTGGGTTGTGTGTGACATAGAGCAGAGAACATAGAACCCCTTTGCTTCCTCCTCTTTTTCTGCTAGACAGCTCCCTTCCACGCCCCTTCCCGCCACTCCCCTCCTCCTTCCCCCAACACAATTGGCAGTGTTTCAAGCACCTCTTGGAAATACTGAGTACTGCTTGCTATATGGAGCAGTTGCTTGAATGCAGCTGCACTAACTGATATCTATAAAAGAGATCTTATATTTATCTGCCAGCAAAGATAAACTACCTCCCCCTACTCTCTAGGAAGCAGTTAGGTGGGCTATGGTTCTATGTCCAGATTCGTATTTGATATACTGTTGTCTTTAAAGACTGCAATAAAATTGTCACAATCATCTACACACCTTCAGGTCACTCCTCCTTATCCCGAGAGGATTTTAGCACCTGATTCACTCCCTTCCCCTCAACACTATCCCTGATAGAATTCCTGGTGATTTCAGTATCCACATAGATGATTCTTCCAAAAACTCTGACTTCTCGTTCTTGACCTCTGCTAATCCCATGACGTTCCACACTCCCACCCCCACCCCTGCCAGCCGCAAATCCACTCCCATGACCATGCTGCACTTTGAGTAATTGTCAAAAACTACACCCTCCCCGTAATCTCAATTTCAATCTTCCCACTCTCTGACCCCAGTTCTTATTTTTCTGTTTCTCTCCCAGGACACCAATTTCAACAGGACCTCAGCCCCATTGAATCACTATTCCATTGGCCCTACTACTTTTTACTGTTCCTCTACCCCCTAAGCTTCCTCTTTTCCCAGCTTAGACCCTTCATCCATCTCTGTACTCACTGTCTCACCCTCAGCAAAACACAGTCCTGGTTAAAGCCAGTCTTCTGCTCACTTCTCTCCAGCTCCAAGGCAGCTGGCTGTGACTGAAGTCAGCCACAACTGTGGCTTGCTTCAGAGGTCTTGCTGTCCACCTATAATGACCCGCTTAATTCACAGTCCCAGTCTCTTGGGTGACTCTTACATAGCTCTCTTCTCAAACATCCAACAGCTTCTTCCCCACTTTCTCTCTCAGTTGATGGCTTTGCTTCTGCTTTCACTAAAATAAAGGAAACGATTAGAGGCACACTTCCACCCAGTCCCCCTGCCAGAACCAGCGGCCTGCCTCTCTGACCTGCCTAATGGCCCTTCTCCCCATTACAGCAGTCAGCAGCCACCATGCCCGGCTAATTTTTTATTTTTTGTAGAGACAGCATTTTGCGATGTTGCCCAGGCTGGTCTTGAACTCCTGGAATCCTGATCTTGAACTCTAAGTGATGTTCCAACCTTGGTCTCCCAAACGGCTAGGGTTGCAGGCATGAGCCACTGCACCTAGTGTATTTTATGGGTTTTGACAAATATATAATGACACATTCACAATTCACCACTGTTACTCCAAAGCACAGGGGCTTAAAATGAATAATACGCTCCACTGTGTTTTGGAGTAACAATGGTAAATAGCTTCGTTGCCCTAAAAATCCTCTGTTCTCTGCTTATTTACTCCTCCCCATCTCCTAATCTTTGGCAACCACTGATCTTTCACTTTCTCCATAGTTTTGCCTTTTCCAGAATGAAATGTAGTTGAAATTCTACAGTTTGTAGCCTTTTAGGTTGGCTTCTTTCACTTATTAATATGCATTTAAGTTACCTCCATGCCTTCTCATGGCTTGAGAGCTCATTTCTTTTTAGACCTGAATAATATGCATTGTGTAGATGTACCAAAGTTTTATCCATTTATCCATTCACCTATCAAAGCTATGAAATGAAATCATAGCTTGATGAAATCATGCATCAAGATGAAATCATGCATCAAGAAACGAGGTAGTCCTAAACAATTCTTAACTATCAATAACTCATTTTCTTACAATTAAATAAAATGTCTCACTGGATACTTTACACATTTTAGATATAAGCCAATTATATATATAAATCTTTATATATATATAAATCTTCCCACCTCTAACACATACTCCTGAGGTTTATTCATTCTTTCACGAAATATTCATTGATCCATTAGCCAGGCATGGTGGTGTGTGCCTGTGGTCCCAGCTACTTGGGAAGCTGAGTTGGGAGGATCACCAGAGCCCAGGAAGTCAAGGCAGCACTGAGCTGTAATTGCACCACTGCACTCCAGCCTCGGCAACAGAGTGAGACCCTGTCTTAAAAAAAAAATCCAAAAAAGGTTCAATACCAAAAATGAACCCTAATATAAACTATGGACACTGGGTGATGTTCCAACACACGTTCATCCATTGTACAAAATGTACCAGTGTGGTGTAAGATGTTGATAGTGGGGGGTGTTGTGTGTGTGTGTGGGAATAGGGGCTGTATGGGAACTGTCTGAACTATTCACTCAGTTTTGTCATACTTAAAATTGCTCCTAAAAATGAAGTTTATTAATTTAGAAAAAAAAAGTAGAGTTTATTTTCCTCCTCTTGAATATGAGAAGAACTCAGTGATTTGCTTCTAATGAATAGAATGTTGTAGAAATGATGCTCTGTGACTTCTGAAGCTGGGTCATAGAGAGAGTAGCTTCCACCTGGCTCTTTCTTTCTTGGATATAAGAAAGCTTTCTTAGCAGTCATGGGAATTGACCATGGGAAGCCATGTAGATGTCACATCCTAAGGGCCTTCAAACAGCACATAGAGAGTCTCATGAGGGAAGGAACTGAAGCGTCTCACCAACATCCAGCACTAACTTGCCAGCTGTATCCGTGAGTCATCTTGGAAGCAGAACCTCCAGCCCTAGTCAAGCCTTCAGATGCAGCCCCAGCCAACGTCCTGACTGCAACCACCTAGCCAGGCTGCTCCCAAATCCCTGATTCACAGAAACCCTGAGAGCTAATAAGTGTTTACTATTATTTTAAGTCACTATGTTTTGGGGTAACTTGTTCTGCAATAATACATAACAAATACAATCCTCATTAACTATTGTATGTTGTGTTTTTTGTGTGAATTGGCATGGAAGTGAATGTCAAACTGGGTTACATGTTATTGGATTTTCAATATAAGAAGGTTATTTAATTATGACAAGAGTTGTAAGGTTGGAGATAATTTTGGCAGCAAGTAATAAAAATCCCAACTAAAACTGACAAGCAATACTGTACGTATCGGTTCCACGCTGAAAGGCCCAGCGGCAGGGTGGGTTTCCAATCAACTTGTCTAGGGGCTTCTGCTGCATCATCCTGTGACTTTCTTGCCTCTAACCTCCTCGACAGTGTCAGCGTCATCCTTCTCATCCTCATGTTGAGTAACACTATGGCTGCAGCAGTTCCAGGCCTCACATCAGTATACATGTCAGCATCTAAAAGAAAAGTGTCACTTCTGGAACCTTGCCCAGAAGGCTGAAAAGAACTTTCTTTGATGCTTCTCATTGGCCAGAATTGGGTCACAAGCCTATTCCTGAGCCTTCACTGGGAAGGAGGATGGGATTACCCACAGGTCACCCAGGGCCACCCCTGCAGCTGGGAGTGGTATCAGCTTTCCTTCAGGCCTGTCGGTTGGGTAGAAAAGCAAAGGGAACCCAAACAACAGGAGAGTTGTGTTAGAGAAAGAAAGAGGGGATCTCTGCTGGACAGGCCACCAACAGCATATCTACCCGATGTGCTTTACACAGACACACAACAGCCATTTTAATATCCGAGAGAAAGGAAAAAATAGCTAATAAACTTTGCAAAATCTTGACAATAACACATTTCATGATGTTCCCATGGGCTTTATACTTTCTGGCTGCAGTTTTCTTTCATCTCTGGTGGGTTTTATTGTTTTTAGGTAGTGTTCTTTCTTTGGTGGTTGTTACAGAATTTAGGATTTAATAAATACTTAAGATTCCTAAAGCAATTTAAAGCCTAAATAAAGCTCTAAGTTTATTTATAGGTCACTTTGAGGAAGGAGTAAAAGGCTTGGAAGAGGTCTCTTCATGACACACTTAAAATATGAGCTCTTTTCTGAGCCAGGGCGACTTCATGCAGGGCTGTTCTTCTTGTTATTAGGTGGCCTTTAATATCTTTGAAATATGGCATAATTAGAAGCCTGAACATTACTCTAATGTTTATAGCAGCACTTTGTCAAACTAGGTTTCGGATCATATACAAATTCTGACACTAGAGGGAGTGCATAATGTATTACAGAATGGGAAAGCATACACCTAATAAATTCAAGGTAAAAATGCAGAGTAGCAAGACAAGACCTTCATTATGTTCCCTTCGCTAAGCCCCATTCCTTTCCCCCTTAACCCCCAAGTTACTAGAGGCCTCTTTTCCCCTTAGAACTGCAGTTTGAATTGGTAGGAGGTTGGTAGGTTGCTTGAAGAACTGTGAAAAGAGTATTTTAGAGCTTTTCTAGTGTTTTCATTTAAAAAAAATTGAGACATAGTATTTCCTACCTTCCACATATTAGATGGCAAAATTAAAATTATTCCTGGCTGCTTCGTTCTGTTTCTGGCTTGGTTAAGATACCTAACTATACAGTAATGTCACTTTAAAAAATGAGAAGACTAGGGTTTTATTCTTTGCTTTAAAAAGGTAGTCTAGTCTTTTGAAAGTCAGGGTAAGCATCGCTTTTACCATTCAGCTTCATTCTTCATTCTCTTACTATAGGTGATGCTCTGATAATTTAACAGCCAATGTCAAACAATTAACAAATCATATTTAAGGTATTCTTATTTTCTAACATCAAAAATTTCTCATATGGAATGCCTAATGCCTGAAAACATTAACGTAAATGACTGCAAATATGACTGAGCTATTAACACAGCAAAAAGAGCCTGGCTGAAAAAGTGAATGATCATTGCCACCGGTAGGACTCAACAATTGTTCTTGAAAAATGTTATAACTGCTGTGTGCTTTCCTAAAACCTTCTTGTGTATTCATTATACATTCCACAATTATCTTAAATCCATCTTGTACTCACATAAATCTTTGAACTACCGGTAAACTGTCTCTTTGATGGAAATTAAAATTAGAAAAATTGAAAAGCAGGCTGATTATGAAAAATCCTGGACTTCATCCAGATAAGTGAAATGACCCATACGAATGAAATATCCAGAACCACATTACTCTCTCCTAAAAGGCCAAAACCATGTCTCTGACTAGGACATAATTGTACAGACTTACCTGACAGAGAACGTTTCAGTTAATGATATTTTACCATAATGACTTCTCGAAAGTTAAACCAATTTCAGGCAATAGCCTGTGTGTGTGTGTGTGTGTGTGTGTGTGTGTGTGTGTGTGTGTATGTGTGTGTGTGTGTGTGTATCTGTGTCCATCTGAGTATATGTATGTGTCTGTGTGTGTGTTTCTACGTGTGTGCATCTGTGTATGTCTGTCTGTATGTGTCTGTGTATGTCTGTGTGTATGTGTCTGTATGTTGGCATGTATGTATGTGTGTCTGTGTCTGCTTGTTTGTGTGTGTCTGTGTGTGTATGTCTGTGTGTATGTGTCTGACTGTGTGTGTGTTTCATCTGTCTGTATGTGTAATGATTTTTTATTTAAAAGCATACAAGTAAACATATAATAAGAAGTGCTATTTCAACATTATGGTTCCAGTTAAAACACACATGCAACAATTTACGCAATATCACACTTTCTAGATAGCAAATATCATATGGAACAAATTTGAATTGTGCCCCATGTTTAGATGAAACCCAAATATTTTTCTCTTCCACACCTGAAGTGATGAGGGTGAGGATGCAGCAGATTCTATGGCTCTTCAGTCTGTGGTGCCCATGAGCAATTTCTACCTGTTTCCAAAGAGTCTCACCTTTGTGTTGCCCTAACGATGCTTTCCTGTGCCTTCACTTGATTGTCAAGTGCAGGTTGAGTGCACTCCTGAGCCCAGGCACTCTGCCTGAGTCGGTCACTTGATTTTTCCCCATCTCTTACACCCCACACTCTCTCTATCCACCACTACCTGTGATCAGGCTTCTTTTCCCTGCTTGCTAAGTATAATAATCTATTACTTTTCATCCACACATTATATTTATTTATTCTCAAACTGTTGTACATCACTTAGATATGTGTATCTTTATCATTCAATTGTTTTCTTGTCACCTGTAAAAGTTGGTTAGCTATCTTGGATTGGGATGAAATTAATCAAAATTTTCCCCATTGAAAATAAATTTTCGTGTAACAGCTTTCACTTAGTGGTAGAGTTTTCAGGAATTAATTAAAAATTGATAAGCAAGGGATACACAAATAATTAAACACAGAGCACCCCATTGGACGAGTTTGGTAAATCCATTGACTCTTTCACATTCTCCAGGGGAGCAAAGGGCAAGCCTGAGAGAGAAGAGACGAAGTACCCTCTGTACTAGGGTTTATGTTATTTTATTTTAGTTTTCTGCTTTGAGATGGAATCTCACTCTGTTGCTCAGGCTACGGTGCAGTGGCATGATCTCAACTCGCTGTAGCCCCTGCCTTCCAGGTCCAAGCGATTCTCCTGCCTCAGCCTCCCATAGCTGGGATTACAGGTGGATGCCACCACACCTGGTTAATTTTTGTATTTTTCATAGAGACAGGGTTTTACCATGTTGGCCAGACTGGTCTCAAACTGCTGACCTCAAGTGATCTGCCTGCCTCAGCCTCCCAAAGTGCTGATATTGCAGGCATGAGCCACTAGTGTTTAGTATTAGTAATAGTGCCTCAGTATAGCAGATGGTTTCCAGAGTTCCTGGAATTTTTGTTTTGGGGTTGGAGCGGGGAGTTACACGGGAAAAAGAAAAGTGTCTCAACTCAGAATCTCGGGGAGATTCAGGAGATACTTGGGTAACCAGACAATCCCCACAGATATCTATAGCGATTTTTAAAAATTACTTCATTTTTAAATGTTTTTAATTCTTTACAAAGGTTACATTGTAACTTTGTTAGTCTTCTGTTTCTAGACTACAATTAGGTTAAACACAAGGTTTACTTATTTTGTATTTGTTTACTCAATTATATCATTTTTATACATAAAAAATGTTATAAAAACATAAAAATTTCTACCATTTGTAACCTAAGTATCATGATTTTATCTATCCTATTGTACAGAATTCAAAACATTTATAAAAAGTTACCCAAAAAGACTTTGTGTCAAAAAGTAGGCTGGTTAGCATTAATACTACCATAGAAATCCAGTCTGGCCTGATCATTTATCTTCAGACCTCTAATTGTATCTGAAAAGCTACACATACAATGGAATAGATATTGCAAAAGGAGAAAATAATATTTAGTAGATGCACTGTGTGAGAAATGACTGTTTGAGATGTTAAGAAAAGCAACACTATTTCTGTAGCAAATCTAAATTCTAAACACACATAAGATTACACCTTATGTAGGTCTGCAAAGAAACAGGTTGAAAGAAGCACAACACTGTTGCTCAGTCCATGAAAAATTAATCAACAGTGGTGAAAAAAATGCTTTTATTACATAGAAAGATGTTTACAATACACTGCTCAGTGGAAAAAAAAAAGTAAGTTACAAAACAGAATCTTTTTTTCTTAGAGAAAAAATGTATATACAGCAAGATGTAAAAAGTAAGGAACTCTCTATAGTATAATTATAGATATTTTTATCACTTTCTTCTGATTTTTTATATAATGAGGCTGAATTACTTGTTTGAAGTTTGAAAACTCTGATAGTAATAGCTTTATATCAGCTTTGAGTAAGGTTTAGACCAGTGATCTTTATTCCTGGCTGCACATAGAAACACTTGGGAAGAGGAGGTTAATTATGACCCCATGTTGTATAAAAGGGTGGCAAGTAACCAATTAAGTCAGAATCTCACTGTGGGGGGACAGACAAACAGCACTGTTTTTGTTTGTTTCTGGTTAAGTTCCTTAGATAATTCTAACATGTAGTCAAGGATAAGAATCATTAGTTTCAACTGTATTGGTCACAGTTTATGATCAGATTCACCAGCAAATACTGAATATTCCCATTTTACTTCTCCCTGAATACTATCTAACTTAGAATCATTGGCTTTTCTAACTTGAAGACAACCTAGTTCAATTCTGAAGAGCAAATGTGTTGATTTCCTGTCATGCGCCATCACTTGCTAGGTGCTGGCAGTTGAAGGTGATCAGCACCCAGACCCTCTCCTAATGGAGTTTACATTCCCCTTGTAGAGCGTGCGTTCTAATAAGGGAAACACATTGGGGGAAAAAAGAAAAAAACTTCTACAATACAATGCCATTGGTTGTATAATAGAAGAATGCACATGGAGAAGTGGGAGGATGTGGTGAGAGGCACCCACTAGCTGGGTGTGGGGAAATCTGCCTGGAGGAGAGGATCACGTGATCCCCTTGAAAGGTACCTGACATGTCCAAGATCACACAGACAAGTGTGAGAGTCCAAATCAGAAACAGAGCCTTGTTATCCAACACCTAATCCCATGCCATTTGATGACCTTGACAAGCTGAGACAAAAGGCCTGACTCAAGGGTACAGAGAACACCTTCCCTTCTAGAATATCCCATTCCTGTACATGCCCACATGTGTGAAATAAACCACAGAAGCATCAGCTTTAGGATGTTATTAATGAAGGCAGGCCTCTCAGGCATTCTGATCCGGCACAAAAGTTGTCAGATTAATGGTATTAGAAAATTTGCAAATCAAATGGCTCATTTTGTATGATACAGTACTTTCAAATAGGATTAGGTTGATTATGCACTATAAGTAGCATTTTTAAAAGACTTCCTCAAGGCCAGCTAGGCTGCAATCTTGCTAGTCAGATTTTTTTGAACAAATAATATTTGTACCTATTTATGGGGAATGTGTGATATTTTGATACATGCATATGATGTGTAATAATCTAATAAGGCTTTTAAAGTAAGGGTTACTGAACTGCTAAACAGATGATGCCTTGTAGTCAGAGATCAGCAGCCTAGTGCAGTGCTGGAGAGCTACTAGAGTTCAGTTTGTGACTGCCTTTAGGGACATCTTTCCACCAAGCCTTTGGTGACAGAGCCTTGATCACTTTACCACCTGGACAAAGTGATCACAGGGGGTTTATTTCCTGCACAATAGAGCCATTGCTGCAGCCTGAGACAGCCTTGACCACAGGAGGCCACTGCCCAGGCCAGGAGGGCCACTGCATTTTTAGTGGAATGAGGGGAAGGTGAGGATGAGCTTTGAAAAGCACCTGAAGGTTCTGACAGCAAATGTCATTTTGGTCACTTCACTATGCATCCTCCTGCATAAACCTGTTTTGTTGCATAATCTTTTGCCCTCCTGTCTCTGGAAACCCAGCCAATTTTTAAGAGACTAGATAGACATTGTCCCTTTTCCAGAATGTGGAGACCATATGGTAAATTCTCAAGGAAAATGGTTTTCATTCACACAAATCGAAATTGACTCTACATAAAAAATTCCCAGCTTGCCGCATGTGTTTACTTATTCCATTCTTCTTGAAGGTTCAGCTGGGAAGCTATTCTCTATTAATGAAGTTATATTTCTTGAAGTATTTTCTTACCCCACTGTCCCTAAGTATTTCTCTCTGCAGCGGCAACATAGTAAAGCCTAAGGAAATGAAGCGATTGGAAAAGGCTACATTGAATTAGAACCTGACTTTTATTACTTTCAAGTATAGAATTATTACGTGCATCATTAACAATGTTTCCTCATATAAAGTTCCCGGCAAAATTGCTTCAAGAAATAAAGAAGGATCATTTGAGATCTGCATACCTAATGTGAAGAGCCAGGGCTGCTTATTTTCTTCAGCAGGTTAAACATGTTCTCTAAAATTCTCTATGTCCTATTAATGTGCTTCCAAATGTCTCCTCCCTTTTTTAATATAAGTAATCAAAGGTAAATGTAAGCCCCTGTCCAAATTCTCATGAATTCTAAGTCTATACAGTTCAATTTCACTGCAAGTCTTTCCTCTCTTTCATAAATGTGCTTACCTCCAAATCCACTTAACAGAGATGGAAAAATTTATACTATTGTTAATAAAGGTTTATTTCAACTTAGATTCATTTTTCTCAATTGTCACCATCTCCTTGGGAACTCATTTGGTAGAAAGATTTCCTTTTGATACAGACAAACCTCCGTGTGCCTTCCACTTGTTAAATGTATGTTGAGCAGCTTCCTTGAGACTGCCAGAGACCGCCAGATACTAAGGTGTGGCTGTCAAGTTAAGTTAAATCTCATACTTGCAGTTTCTAAGGCCACCTATGTGACAAACTAAACACAAGTTAATTATAGACACCTAAGGACTCTACACTTAACTGAAAGTGTGGTTGTTCCACTTGAACTTGAGACGGCTGACACTCTTCATCTCTTCAGTGGACAAGACAGTAACCAGCTCTCCCATGCTGCTGAAAGCAAGGCTAAGACAGTAAACCACCATGTGAGGAACTGCAGGTAATTATATGGGAGAACGTCTCATGAGAAAAAACATACTGGAATGGTCTAACCAAGGAAAAATTGGCATCTTCATTACTAAAAAGAGTTCTAAAATTTCACCAAAAGCTATTCATCAAGACAGGTTAGTTGTAAACCAATCTGGCAACAGGGAGAACAAGAAGGGCTTTAAGTTTTCTCCCCTTCCTTTTAGAGAATTATAATTAAGGCATGTTTGTGTTACTATATACACTTTAAGAACTTGCATTGAATAAATATCCTGTGTACAAAAACAGGAATGAACCATCCTTATTTGCAGCCAAACCCATATACTATTTTCCTCACTAAACCAAAAGCTTTAACGAAAACATTTGAAACAAACTGATCTAGAACTATGCTCCTTTAAAATGTTTGAACCAGAATAGCAAAGTCTTCTGTTAAACCTAAAGTGAACTAACACTTAAGCGTGTTTGAAGGTCTCCCCTGGGTCCTATATAGATTACTGGTATTATGTATGATGTCTTCAGCTGGACACTGTCTCAAGAAATAATATACCCACAATGGCTGGAGATAACATTTGTTTTATAAACACACAGGCTATCATAAACACATCATAATCCATGTTAAACTAGGCATCACGATCTAATGAGCCAGGAAGTCTAAAGATTACAGGTTAGTTGATCTAGAGAAATAAGGGTTACCCCAAAACTCGGCATGAACCTTCCTCACTATGGCCTAAGGTACCATATTAGAAATGCTACCTGCTCCAACCACATTGTCATCTAAGAGAACCTGTCTCACACCCCCAACCTCAGTTGTGGGATGTGAACCTTGTAAATTCATCCTGAAACACAGCTGATTAGACCAGACCTGAGCACATCTCCCAACCCCCAATGCACAGAGAATCATTCCATAGGCCAGATTGTGCCAAATTCTCTGTCTGATTCGATTTGATCTAAGAGACATAGCAGCTGAGTCAGGTGATAGCTAAAGTTCACGGATGATGCAGCACTGGTGGAAATGTCTGTAAATCACTGCCCCTGAGGGCTCTGGGGCAGCCCTGATCCCTGAGTTCTGAGACCACAGCTTTTCTTTTGGATTCCAAAAATATTTTAGTTTACCTGTAACATATTTTTACGTGAGATACTTCAAAAAATTTTCTGTTCCTCACATTTCTGACATTCTCTCAGCTCCTTGCTTTCTTACCTCTACCCATGCTCGTCAGTGGTAGACCCAGGGGAAGAACTACCATCCTGTTAATGGAGGGAAGAACAGGCCAAAACCATTGGAACAGTGCCAGATGCCAGATATCAGCAGTGAGGCCATATCAAGAAAGACAAGCCATGGGGTCAGAAACCACGGGGACGTGGGCAGCCTTCAGAACCAGGCCTGTGAACACATGGGGACCTTGGAGGCCTGTTATTCAGCTGTGCCATCTGCATGGTACAGGGAGGGCCTGGTGGGTTGAAGCAGGGCCTTTCTCACTTTAATGTGCACATGAATCACCTGAGATGCTGGTAAAATGCAAGTCCTGATGCACGAGGTCACGGGAGGGACCTCAAAGAACATCCATTTCTGACAAGCTCCCAAGTGATGCCAAAAATGCGGCCTTGGACCACACTTAAGCAGCAAAGGTGTAAAAAAGTTTGCAGGACTGAACTGTGCAGCAACAATAAAATAGACGATGGATAACAATAAGCAATAAAATAACAATAACAATTAATGTGCAAATAAAATAAAATAACAATAAACAACAATAAAAGAATCTCCACCTTCAAGTGATGATGGAAAATTATGAAATCTCAAGATGATGGAATTTCTGGACCCCAAGTCTCTCTAAGTGCTATACACAGCATCAGGGATTTATGGTATAGTTGATCGCTCATTCAGGCTGAGGGTAGAGATGCTAGAAGCTTGTGGTGAGGCAGATATCGACGGGAATTGGAGCTTCCGTGTTCTGTCAAGTAGGCAGGCAAAGCTTAGAGTGCCATATTTGGCATTGTGAGCAGCCCCAAATATTAGCCCTTCTGAATACATAAATGATATATGAAAATTAAACTCTGGTAAGACCAAGTCTATGCCATATATTTCAGGAACAAGTTGCAAAGTATCTTCTACTTTCTCTTCTTGCTGACAAAAGATAACCCACCTGTATGGGTTGAGCATCTCAAAATCCAAAAATCCAAATCTGAAATGCCCCAAAATCCAAAACTTTTTGAGTGCCAATATCACATTCAAAGGAAATGCTCATTGGATCATGTTGGATCTCAGATTTTAGGTTTGTCGAATGGATAAAGAAATTGTGGTATGTATATACGATGGAATACTACTCAGCCATAATAGGAATTAATTAATGGCATTCACAGCAACCTGGATGGGATTGGAGACTATTATTCTCAGTGAAGTAACTCAGGAATGGAAAATCAAACATTGTATGTTCTCACTCATAAGTGGGAACTAAGCTATAAGGATGCAAAGGCATAAGAATTATACAATGGGCTTTGGGGACTCCGAGGGTGGGATGGGGGTGAGGGATAAAAGACTGCAAACTGGGTTCCGTGTACACTGCTTGGGTGATGGGTGCAACAAAAATCTCACAAATCACCACTAAAAAACTTACTTATGTAGCCAAATACCACCTGTTCACAAAATAAAAATTTAAAAATAATTTAAATGATTTTTAAGTTTGGGATACTCAACCAAACCAATGTAAACATTCCAAAATAGAAACACTTCTGGTCCCAAGCACCTTCCGCTAAGGCATACTCGGTCTATATACAGGCTAACTTACTGCAACAGAGATCCTTCTTTATTTGATTAGACCATCTGACTACATTCTTAAAAGAGAAGAGAGAACCCATTGGTGCTGGTCAATGGTGCTCCAAGATGGAAATTTGTGCCTAAAGAGTTTGGTTTGGGCTCCTGAAAGCCTTTTTGCTGTGTGTAACTGAGAAGAAAGTAGAGATTAATTTGGCTCATTTTCAGCCCAACTTATTTCCAGACCATGGAGTATATCAGACCATGGAGTCTTGGAAGGCTGCCTTTTATTTAAAAGACAACACTGGAGGTGATGGTGCTTTTAGCTATGCAAATATAATGAAACCCCCAACTTAGTTATGGTTCACTTAACCTAAAGTAAACTGAAATCCAGGCCGTGAGCCCTGTGTTTTATCGACTGAATGCCATGCAATGAATTTCCTTCTAAAAAGTACATTTCATGTTGCCTTTATTTACTGATTTCTAGTGAACAATCAACTTTAACCATTTTTAACTACTCAAATATAGTTGCAGAAACTTCTGATTCAAGGTGATAGACTGACTTTCATATTTTCATATCCTCTCTCTCCTTCAGCCTCCAGGGGAAGGTAAATGAGGCCGTTCATTTATTGACCGCTACAGCATCAGGCACAGTTCTGAGTAAAAGTGTCATGGCAATGCGCAAGACAGATAAAGACTGTTTTTTTCTTTTTTTGAGATGGAGTCTCGCTCTCACACCAGGCTGGGGTGCAATGGTGCAATCTCGGCTCACTGAAACCTCTGCTTCCTTGTTCAAGTGATTCTCCTGCCTCAGCCTCTTGAGTAGCTGGGACTATAGGGGCATGCCACCACACCCGGCTAGTTTTTGTATTTTTTAGTAGAGACGGGGTTTCACCGTGTTGGTCAGGATGGTCTCAATCTCTTGACCTCATGATCCACCCGCCTGGGCCTCCCAAAGTGCTGGGATTACAGGCCTGAGCCACCGAGCCTGCCCCCCCCCTTTTTTTTTACGAATAGTATTTAAATTTATAAATGTAGCTATCAGAGGCAATAAAAATCCTGAAAGAATTTTATTAAGAAGGAGCTATGGGAGGTGTGAACATTGGAAGTCATCTAAATCCTCACCTATCATAGCAGAAAGTCAACAAACAGAATCTATATTTGATAAATTAGGAAACGGATATAGGCATGTTGTCGTTTCTCAGGATCCTTGGGGGACTGGTTCTAGGACCACTCTGGACACCAAAATCCACAGATGTTCATGCCCCTTATATAAAATGTATATAAAGTATAAAAAATGTATAAAAGAGGTTGTATAAAGTGTACTTGCACATAACCTACACACATCTTCCTGTATACTTTAAATCATCTCTAGATTGCATATAATACCCAATATAATGTAAATGCTCCATAAATAGTTGTGATTCTCTATTTCTTATTTGTATTATTTTTGCTGTTATTTTTTTTAATGGAATTATTTTCTGAATGCTTTTGATCCACAGTTGGTTGAAACCATAAATGCAAAACTGCAGATAAGCAGGGTCAACTATATTCTTCAGGAAAATAAATACAGATAAATGCGAAAAGAATTAAAAAGAAGAAAATTAAGATTCTTCATAGTGACTGTGTTTGGATGTGGGATGGGGCTGGAGACAAATGCGGCAGGAACTATTTGTTTTTGTTATAAGCTCGTTCAAATTCTTTTTTCTCTATGTGCATGTAGTAGTCTGATTTAAAGTACAACTTACAAACAAATATAACCACAATATTCAGGACTTCTTCAGCAATTTTTCACGTTAACTTGACTTTAATCAATCAATTCTATAAAACCTGCCAGGCAATTTAAAACAGATGCAGCTTTCTTTCTGTCCAAAATTAATCCTGTAACCCTCTACTCAGAAATCTCTCCATCAATGAACAGTTCTGTCTCATCTTCGACCAATTCTTTTTTACTGACTCTCCTCAGCTTATAAAATACTCTCAAAACTCTACTAGAAACAAAACGGGAAAACCCTCTCCCTGCACCCCTTTTCGTCGCCTACTGCCCTACGTCTGTCCTTCCCTTCAAAGTTTTCCTTGAAAACTAGTTACACTCATTGTCTCAAAGTTCTCACCTCCCGCAATGCTCTCACCAACACTTTACTTTCTGTGTCAGGCCCATTTTCCCCTGATTTGCTCCCGTGAAAATGGCTGGACATTTACTGCCAAATGTAGAGGACAGTTCTGAGTCCCCCCCGGTTTTTTTAACCTCTCCGCAACATCTGCTACCATGAGCCTGCGGCTCCTCAATGGGACCCTTTTCCTCCAGTCACCGCAGTTCTGCAGGTCGCGTGCTCTTCATGTCCTCCCTCTGAGCAGTGTCATCTTCTCTTACCGGCCCCATGGTCCTGCCTATCTAGTGGTGGCAGCCAACTCCATCTAGCTCCCTGGCCTGTCCCCATACACAGGTCAACTTAGTTTTCTGTCTACTCACAAATCTAAATTCCCTTCTCACATTTTAGTTTTAGAAGATAGGTTTTGAGGTCATTGTGTCCTTAAAACTCTCTTTCTTTGGAAGTACTCCCACTCCCAGCCTCCATGGGTAGATTCGGTCTGGGAAGTCATGTTGGATCAGGTGACCCAGCCCTGTGGCCACAGCTGATAGGACCAAAGGCAGACATCAGACCTAATATGGGCTAATTAAATTCCTCGCCTGAGATTGGTGGCTGGGACAAGTTTAAATTATAAGTACATTGTGAAGTGATATCCAGAAGCTGGATTTAAGAGTTAATTTAAGGGTTAAGAGCTGCAATTCTAAAACCAAACCACCAAGGTTCTTATGTCAGCTTTACACACTGTGTGACCTTGGGATGCTTATATAAACTCTCTCTCACTTCATTTGCACCGATTTAGTGGTGTTTCTCTTCCAGAACCTTCACAAATGCTTATGTGAAGAATGCTTATTATTCACTAATAATGAGACTTATAGTTAGCATTTGAGGGGTACAGTAAAGTTCTCCTTGGTGATTCAAAGAGACTTTTTAGGATAAAACTTGGGGAAAAAATCAACTTCCATACATGATTCATTTATGGAAATCATAGGCCTTGGATCTTCTAAGAAGCTAGTGTGGGTTTTCATAGTCATTTTCTTCATCTGTTGAATGGATATATTACCAACCCTGGCTGCTTTACAGACAACTCTGGAAATGGCAAAATGTTAACAATAATAATCACAACAATGGTAATGAAAGCAATCATAAAAAGCACTTCCCCTTTTATGCCTATTGTGTTCCAGGTATTGTCCTGGGTGCCTGACATGCATGACTTTAAGTTATTCCCACCACAACTAGATGGTAGGCACTTTTACAGATGATAAAACTGAAGCACAGGGAAGTAAATTTTCCTCAACCACAAAGTTAGTAAGAGCTGGACCTGAGATGAGAACACTGGCAGTTTGGTTCTGGAATCTTTGCCCTTAGCTCTTAGATACCCCCAAGTCACTTGACAATTTATGATGCATTCCCCCAAGGATTGCACTCCATAGCCGAGGAGTGCTGTTTGGGAGATACAGGTCTTACTCTTAATCTGAAACAGTCTTTCTGAAAAACAGAGAGTGATGAAAATGAGCAAAAACCTTAAATGTGTTAATGACCATGAGGAAGATCTCACAAAAAATGTCAATAAATCTATTCTTGTATCAGCAATATATATAATAGCTATGTTACATACATGCTATATGTCAATCTCTATATCTGGGATAATATATATTCATCCCTACATTGAAATAATACTGCATATCAGTATATACTATGTGTATACATACATATATACAAATACACTGTTAATAATCAGTGGTATTTTAAATTCTAAGATCAGGTAATGTATTAGAGCACTGACTAAGCCGATATAACATGGAAATCTCAAAATATACTTATTTAGGAGAGAACTTCCCTCTCACATAAAGATCCAGATACATGTGGTGCAGATCTGGTAGAAATGCACTGGTTGTCTGAGATCTGCTTTGCCTGCCACCTTTCCAAAACCTGGCTTTCATTGCTGGGTTAATGTGGCTGTTACTCCCACCTTTCCCCTCTCCCTGGTGGTAGGAGTGAGGAAAGGAAATGGGAATGCATGGCCAGTTCGTGTGTGTGTGTGTGTGTGTGTGTGTGTGTGTGTGTGTGTGTGACAGAGAGAGAGAGAGAGATTGACAGAGAAAGAGAGAATGAGAGAGAGAGAGAGAGAAGACGGAGTTTCGCTCTTGTTGCCCAGGCTGGAGTGCAATGGTGCCATCTCGCCATCTAACCACCTCTGCCTCCTGGATTCAAGCAATTCTCCTGCCTCAGCCTCCCAAGTAGCTGGAATTACAGGCTTGCGCCACCATGCCCGGCTAATTTTGTATTTTTAGTAAAAATGGGGTTTCTCCATGTTGGTCAGGATGGTCTTCAACTCCCGACCTCAAGTGATCTGCCCACCTCAGCCTCCCAAAATCATGGGATTACAGGTGTGAGCCACCATGCCCGTGGCCAGTTCTTTAAAGGGCGAGATCCACCCATTAGTGGTGTACTTCAGTTCTGTTCGTATTCTATTGGTCCCAACAGTCGCATGGCCACACCTAGTGGCAAGAGAGGCTGGGAAATGTAGTTTTTAGCTGGGTGGATGGTCACATGCCAAACTAAAAACATTTGGGTACTCAGGAATCCACTACAGCACAATTTTTACAATGATTTTATTCTCTAATCTCCTAATGATAACAGAAAATGTTGATTTTAAAGGAGTTCAGAGACATGAAAATGGGATAGTGAAGTATAAGGCTTAGAGTTTCTATCTTTGTTGGAGGACCTTTAAATGAATAGTATGTTTGGCTATGTCTCTGCATTTCAGTAATTTGTGTCTTTCCCTGGCTGCCGTCCCTCTTTGCCTCTAGAATTCCTGGCCCTTCTCTTCTCCAGGGCTATCCAGCCACTTCTGGTTGGAGAGAAAAGCAGCAGATACCCCCATAAGAAAACTACAGAATTTTACATAAGATTTTGATTAGATTGGAAAGTATTCCTTCTTTTCATTTCTTCACAGCAGATCTCTTTTTTCCCATTCTGCTAATCAATTTAGTTTTATTTTCATCTTTAGAGCTGTCTTTTTTTCTCTGCCTCCACTTTCATGATTTCAATCACTCAGTCTTTTTTTCCATTTTCTCATTCCCTAATCCATTCTTTCCGCTCACTTATTCATTCATTATCCATTTTTCCACAGCTTCGATTGCCATGATTAATTTTATTAATATTCATTTCCATTTTCTCATTTCCTTGCCCATAAAATGAACATCTCTAATTTACTGTGTAATCTTTTCTCTCATTGACTACTTTATTCCTGATCTCATTTGTTAGATTTCCTCATGCCTTGTCCATTCTTCAATTCATTTTACCCATTACCTCATTCATTCTCTCACCTTTCTTCCACTTTCTTATCCCTGCAATTAATCCTCATGTGCTTTTTGCTATTTTCTCATTTTATGCATTCTTTCCCCATAATCTTGAGGCTAAATTTCTTCTACATCTACATTTGGCATTCTATTATCTGCTCTTTTAGCTTTTCACTCGCCCCATCTCAAGTATAACCGTAAAGTATAAGTTACTCTTTTTTCAAAAACTGGGCCAAAATTTATTTATCCAAAGTAGTATTGTGTTTCAAGACAGAGTTTAAAAGCTAAGGCTAAGCCCTCCTTCACAGAGATTGCTCAAAACATTTGGAGACCCTCACATGAAAACATTGCCAGAGATCTTTACAAGCCGTACTCACAACCAGTTTCAAAACTTTATCTCATTTTTCTTTCCAAATAATATTCATCAGCTTGATAATTCACCCATATACCAAAATATATTCTAGAAATTACTATTGAATGTTTATAAAAATGCATGTCTATACTTAAACATTAACAATGGGCTACCAGAAAAGATTATCAAGATGATACATATGAAGGAAAGCCTGAAAGTGAACCACCAAAAAGTATTTGAGCACAGGCAACATGATTGGAACAAAACCACAGCCTCTTGAGATGACTGATGTAAGGAAACCGGCAGTCTTCTGTTGGCATACAAAACAACATGATAGATGCTTAATACGCGTTCCTTTCTTTCTTCTTTCTAGTGCTTGTTACAAAATCAATCAGTCTCATTGCTTTTACTCAAAACTTAAATTTGGCAAGGTGCAGTGGCTCACACCTGTAATCCGAGCACTTTGGGAGGCTGAGGCAGGTGGATCACTTGAGGTCAGAAGTTCAAGACCTTGACCAACATGGTGAAACCCCGTCTCTACCCAAAACACAAAAATTAGTAGGGTGTGCTGGGGTGCACCTGTAGTCCCAACTACTGGGAGGTTGAGTTGGAAGAATCATTTAAACCTGGGAAGTGGAGTTTACAGTGAACGGAGATTGCATCACTGCACTCCAGCCTGGGCGACAGAGTGAGGCCTTTTCAAAAAAAAAAAAAGAAGAAGAAGAAGGAAAGAAGGAAGGAAGGAAGGAAGGAAAGAAAGAAAGGAAGAGAGAGAGAAAGAAAGAGAAAAAGAAAGAAATCAAGAAAGGAAGGAGGGAAGGAAGGGAGGAAGAAAGGGAGGGAGGAAGGGAGGGAGGGAGGGAGGAAGGAAGAAAGTCCTTAAATTTGCTTTTCCTGTTTCTTTATTGCTTTTGGTTTTCAAGGTAAATTCATTGGTGGTGTTTTGTTTGTTTGTTTTTTCTTAAGGAAATGGGAGAAATCTGAGAATTTTTAAACAAATGAGAAAATGAAGAAATAAGACAATGAAAAGAGACATCAGTTTCTTTTTCTTTCTATTAATTCTACAGTTTTCATGAGCCAGGTGTTTAATTTTTTTCTTGATCACTTATTTTTTATTTATTAATCTCACAGTTTTAAAATCTGTATCTTCAGCCCAGATGTATCCCCTGGACTCCTGACCTACACAAGTTGACCTGATATTCCCACATCATGCTTCCCAAAGGCTTTCACAAACTGCCATGCGTATAAAATGTTACTGCAGGGCATTATTTTCCCTTACCACAGTCAGTCTAGAGCTACCAGCAAGTTGAAGTATAGGTGCCAGGAAGCAGACTACAAACTTGATCACTGGTAAAGTGGCCCATTCTTATGTTCATATATTGGCCTAATCACATAAGATAAGTTCTTCCCATGTCAAAAGCTCCAAGGGAAGAATGAAAATGCCTTGCAGCTTTTTCTCAGCATGAGAACTAAATTTTGGGTTGTGATCATATGGAAAAAAGAGAGGAGGTGAGTTCCGGGGTCAAAGAGGCTTAGAGGATTAAACACTTTTCTTTTCTGGAGGACTTTTTAGAGCTTTTAATATCAAATGTACATTGCAACTATTCCAGAGGGCTATAATACTTGTTCTTCCCATTCTAATGCTATATATCACATAAAGGTGCATTCTCTCATTTTCTGTTTGCAATGTCTTTTATATGTCTCCTCTTTTGTCCAATTCCATGTCTCCTCGTCTCTTCTAAACCTTGTGTTTCATTTTCTGTCTGTTTTTCACCCCTTTATTTTATTGCTATTATATCACTCTTATTTGTTATCTTGTCTTCATTTTCCATCTATGTGTGCCTTTGTTTCTGTTTCCGTTTTCTTTTTTTCTATTTTGAATAAATTCTCCCTCCTATGGTCTAGGCTCTGCATGTTCCTCTGCTCCCATGCAGAATTTGAGGACAGAGAGGCAGCCTCCGGGGTGACCCACCCTATCGGAGCACCCCGTCTCAGTCAGATCTCATTTTCTCTCTTCTCCCAGATCCACACCTGCAGCAGTCCAGGAAAACATAAAGCCGGTTATGAGTCAGAGGCCCAAGGACAGCTGTTGATCCCGAAAATGGTTTTAATTTGTCTCTGTCTCATTAGCTTAACGCTGATGCTGGTGGCCCCCAGGCTGCTGACCAAGCTCAGTGACTTTCTTTTTTTTTGGCCTGCAGCTTAATATCAGGGCCATAGATGAAGCTGACAGCTCAGGCAATCTTCCCTTTGTAACCCTGGCCCTTTGCGTCTACTCCCCAAGGACTTTGATTCATTTCTGGGCCCACAGTAATTAAAAGCTGGAGGGGAGACCGTCCTCATTGGCATGACAGGCAAAATCACATAAATAAATGCTTACAGTGCAGGAACCACCTTGTAAGTATAGGGCTCGCTTTGATGACCAAGCTGGGGGAATTATCCACCTGACAGGTGCTGCCGTGAATAGGCCTCCAGAGGCTGAATCGTCATAAATTGCTTTCAAAATGACCCCAGAACACCATCCATAACTAAGAAAGACACAAAGCTTGAAGAAGTGTTTTTCTTTTCAGTAAATGATTTAAGTTGCCACATTTGAAAAACAGAGGGTTAGGTTCAAAATTGATCAAGTTAAGAATCTATTCAGGCAGAGTACAGCAGGTAAATCTCTAAGACAAACAACGGTGCTGTCTCCTGGTCTGAATCTCAATTTCTTGGTAATTTTACCATGCAACATGAACTTCACCTCATTGTATTTATTACAAACACCGTCTGTGTCTTCAGACGATGAGTGGCGGTAACCGCGGAGAACTGGCTGAGTTGGGAGATACATGGTTTGTTTTGCCTGGACCCCAAATGCGTGCTATTCTACACTCAATGTCTGATCAGTTCTGAGCTGATGTGTTTGTTTGGGTTTCATAAAGAGATCGTTCCTGCGCAGAGGCTGATGAGAGTCACAAACCCATTCCAGACCATGTGATGGTTAATTTTAGATGTCAACTTGACTGGATAAAGAACACCTAGAAACCTCATAAAGCATCATTTTCGGTGTGTCTGTGTTTACAGAGAAAATTGTCATGTGAGTTGGAGTAGACTAGGTGGGGAAAATTGTCCTTTAATGTGTGTAGGCAACATCCAATCCACTGGGGTCCACAGAAAACTAAAACAGAAAAAAGGCAAATCTGGGCTGGGCACAGTGGCTCACACCTGTAATCCCAGCACTTTGGGAGGCCAAGGCGAGTGGATCACCTGAGGGCAGGAGCTCGAGAACAGCCTGGCCAAAATAGTGAAACCCCATCTCTACTAAAAATACAAAAAAATTAGGCCAGGCACAGTGGCTCATGTCTGTAATCCCAGTACTTTGGGAGGTGAAGTAGGCAGATTACAAGGTCAGGAGTTCGAGACCAGTCTGGCCAACATAGTAAAACCCTGTCTCTAATAAAAACACAAAAAATTAGCTAGGTATGGTAGCCCACACCTGTAATCCCAGCTACTCAGGAGGCTGAGGCAAGAGAATCACTTGAACGTGGGAGGCGGAGGTTGCAGTGAGCCAAGGTCATGCCATTGCACTTCACCCTGGGCAACAAGAGCAAAACTGTGTCTCAGAAAACACAAAACAAAAAAACGCAAATGTTTCCAAGTGTCTGTTAGAGCTGGGATAAGCTCTTTCTCCTTGGTCCTTAGACAACAACTCCAGACTTCCTTGCCTTTGAACTCCAGGACTTATACTAGCATCCCCCGCAATGGCCCCCTGCCCTGCCCAGTTCTCAGACCATTGGCTTTCCTGCTTCTGAGGGCTTTACACTTACACCAAGCCATGCTACCAGCATTCTGGAGTCTCTAGCCTCCAGAGGGCCTCTTACAGGATGTCTTAGCCTCCATAATCACATGAGCCAATTCCCCTAATAAATCCTCTCTCATGTATCTATATATACATCCTATTGATTCTGCCTCTCTGGAGAATCCTAACCAATACAACCTAATTAAGATGAAACAAGCCTAGAACTCCACCATCCCCTCCCTGCTCCAGAGCCTCTAGCGGTCACTTTCCATCACCAGGATCCCTTCTCTTCCTCCTGCTGTCTGCAGGCTGCCCACCCGGGAAAGCATCTCATCCATTCATTCACTCAAACAGCATTCGGTAGGTGCAGTCTGTATGTCGAAAACTAGGCTACGAGGCCTAGAGATATATAAGTGAGGGCCCCACCTTACAGAAACCCACAGGTCAGGAGAGATGGATCTGAGAAACAGGTGGTGATCATGGAAGAGGGGGGAGCCATGGTGTTTGGGAGCCCAGAGGACAGTGTTAGTTAGCAGGGCGAGGATAGATATGGGTGGGAGGTCCAAGGAAGCTCTTGGAGTCTTCCCCTAACACAGCAATCTGTCTGTCTTAAGTTGCCCTGCTCTCAGACAAGCTGTCAACATCCTGAAGGCAGAGCTGGGTGTACGCTACTCATGGGGCATCCCCAGGGCCTGGCAGGCACCTGGCACAGCACCACACTTGCAGTGGATTTTCAGGCTTATTGATGAACTAATCAATGTAGGACTTATATAGACCTTCAAAGACAAACCACACTGAACTTAGGAGATGTTAAAAGGGAAAGCGTTATTTACTATTTTGCTTTATTTCAATCATTTATGTATTTGAGTAGCTAATATAGTCTCATAGTTCAAAAATCAAAACAATATAACAAGAAATACATGAAGAAGTCTCACATCTACCCTAATTCCCACCTATTCCTTTTCCCACCCCATTACACTCACCTCAGCCTCCTATGAGTTACCATTTTTATTAGGTTTTGGTATATTATTCCAGTGTACTCTTAAGCAAATAAAATTACATGCATATTTTTTCTTATTTTTACCCCTTCCCTCGAAAATGGTGGTAACTAAATACACTTGCTTTTTCCTTTTAGTCAACAATATATCCTGGAGCTCTTTCCCTAGCAGTACATTGAGAATGACTCATTCTTTTTTACAGCTGCACAGTCTTCCATGATACCTTATCTGAAACTCATTTTAGGCACCTGTATTTGAGTAGGCATTTCCTCCTCCCCCATCACATCAAAACTTGCCCTCAAGACACTCATCTTTTTCAGGTGTCTAATTTAATAAAACAATCACATCAGTGCCTTCAAAAAATGGAAATGTGTGTTTATATGTATACTTCGTAAAACAGGCCATGAAGACAAATGTCTTATTTTAGAGGAGTCAATTCCCAAATGAAGTAAGTAGAGAAGCATCTTGGTGCAGGGACTGTCCCCAGGTAATTCATATTCTTAAAAGGTTCCCCCCTTGCTGAAGACACTGAGGGGGCTCAGCTCACTCTGGTTGAGAAGAATCAATCCTGTGGTGATTGTTGCCGGTTCTGCAGGCAGCTGATAAAGGAACTATTGGTGAGAGAGCATGTTCCTTTCTCACCAGTAGTTCAAATAAACCAACTATTTGAATTATTAGTGAGAAGGGAACACACTCTCACCAATCCAGCACTTTGCCACCAGGTGCAATCCTGGCTGATGGTGACGCACAATTTTTCTTGGCCGCAGGAGGTGCCCTGCCCATTCGGTCCACTGGCTTTTGCACCAGCTCAGCTCATGGCTGGGCCAGGCATGTCCCAGCTCACCTGTGTTACAGCTTGTACCTATGTTTGGTGGTTCCCAGCTTCTTCTCCCACATCCAAGAAGAATGAAGTTATGCTGAGAACCAAAGGGTGAGGAAGGCAGAGAAGAATTTTATTGAGAGGCAGAACAGCTCTCAGCAGAGAGGGGATTCAAGCGTTGTCCTCCACCTGAAGTTGGGTGGTCTCTCTCTCTCTCTCTCTCTCTGTGTGCCTGGGTCTGAGGCTTTTATAGGCTCAGAATGAGAGGTGTGTGCTGATGGGTTTGTGAGTATACAAAAAAAGGCTAAGACAAAGGCACCACTCTAAGGTGGGCACAACAGTGTAAAAAACCAATTAGAAAAGAATAGGTTTATGTAAAATAGGTGAACGGTGGGGATCAATCAGACAAGAGCATGCCAAACAGGAAGACAGTTTCTCAACCTTGTCCATGAATTTACCCAGGACTTATAGCTAGGCTTTAAGCTGTGTTTGGTTTGAAGGCGGGGTTTTACTGGGGACCCGCCCCGTCTGCCTAGGGTCTGTCTGCCTCTTGCCACTATCAGTGGGAGGGTAGGGGATGGGTGCTTTTTGGTCCAGTCTACCCTCACTGTTCCAGAATGTAATAAGATTGTACCAATACTCCCTTAACCTTGTTTTCTCCCTTAACTAAAAACTTTCTTAAAATTAAACCAGATGAGATTATAGGTGATAGCATATTTGATTTTGCCTAATTCCTTCCAGCCAAACTGCGAGTGTGCAGCATAAAAGATGTGAAATCTGAGCTGAGAATAAAGCTAACATTTTTATGTTAGTAATTATTGCTGACTTGTTTCTTTGCTTTTAGTATTCTAGGCAGCTCTGCTGCTTTGTGTGGCTGCTATTTTCAGTCATCTTTTATCCAGGATTTCTCCCGTCTTAACACCTCTGTTTTTCATCTGCACAGTTGAGGAGCTCAGGTATGTCGTTCTTCCTGCAGAAGGACGTGGGCTGTATTTGCATGTGTGAAAAGACCTGCGATGCCAGCCACCCGCTTGTTTTGGTTGCCTTAACAATGACTGTGGATTGTTACAGAACTGACAGGTCTGCAGACTCTAGATGGATAAGAGAGATGGTCACAGTGACCAAACTGGCTGGGTTGTCTTGCTGCTCATTCACCCCATTCCAAAGTGGCCAAAAAGTCGATGATGGCTGGGGCAGGAGGATACTTTGAAGGTTGTAAACTGTAAAAATTCCCTGCCCCAAATCAGGATGGGTCTTGGGCCATTCATCGTCACTGGAGGATTGAAGTACTTGAGAAAAACGGGTGATTTCAAATGCTGAGGATAGAGACCCTCCTAAAGAGGGCCTTTGTTGTTGCTGATCACCCATTTAGATATGAAAAATGAGGCTGCAGTGCAGAACACTTCGAGGAAGAAATCAGAACAAAGAAGGGGCTACATTGCTCTGCCTAGAGAAAAGAAAAAGAAGATTCAACCACTCAGGGGAGTCTGAGCTTCCTCGCAGGAGGCTGGAGGAGGGAAAGAAAGCAATGGCTGCCCAGGTGTTCCTGGGGGCAGGAATATTTGGGAAACACCTAATGTTCAATTGTAGGTTGTTTTCTGGGCTGCAACTCCTTTCTGTTGCCCCTCACAAACCTTCAATAAAATCTGCTTCGAACACTGCCTGAGCCAATGATACAATGGGGAGAGGTGGGAAACACAGTATCCTGTGACATGAGGTGATGGGGTAGGAAGTAGAAGACTCCCCCCACAGCCGTGGAAACACACACCTTAGGCTGAGGGTGTAGTGGAAGGAGAAGGTCTGAGCCACTGTGCAACCAACATACATAAGTCCTTTGAAGATTCCCAGAGGTGTCTGCAGGGACCCTGGATTTCTCCCTTTATATAGGCTGATGGCTCAAGCCATTGCAGTTCAGTACTATGGAAAAAGGTAGAACCATAAATATAAAATAATGCAAAACCCCAGATTGCCAACCTTTCACTCAGTAATGAATATAATTGAGGTTAATTTATACACATTTTTAAAGAAAAGAATAGCAAGATGTTCTGAGTCCAAGTAATAAAAATGTTTCCTTTCTATAGGTCAACAGGAAAAACGTATCAGGGTGCTATAATCTTGGGAGGGCAAGGAATACATAAACACATACTCATGCATGTCTTTGTATATATATGTATGTATGTATGTATGTATATACCGCTAAACTTAATTTGTTTCTATTTGGAGTTCCCATTCATCTTAGTGAATCAGTATATACAGGGGTGCATCAGAGCTGGGAGATGGAGGGTGAGAGGGGAAAGAGAGATATGCCAGCAAGATCGCACTGTGGCCACCCTACATTCTGCTCTTGGAGAGACACTGGGTTTCCCTCTCATCTTGGGTCATTCATTGGTCCATGTGGTTGGCAGTTTCCTTCATGCTCAAGCACAAGGCCCTTGCAGGTGCTGCTTGTCCTGAGCTCCCCCTGTGTCCTCACAGGCTCTCAAGAACCTTTGCTCTTTGGGGGCCACATTCCCAGGGAGAGTGGGTAACAACACGGATTTGCCTAAAATCCTTCACCACCTCTGGACCACCCTTTAGTGTATGCAAAACATTCCATTATTCCCATGTCATGTGGAGGCACAGGGGCTCAGACACGACTCTTTGGGTAGTTGTACCTGGGAACGTGGCTGCAGATCTGCCCTGTCAGCAGCTCCTCCAGCCTATCTGGTGGTTTTGGTTTATTTCCCCCACCCCAGTGGAAATAGAAGCAGGGAGTGAGTTTCCTATTTCAGATACCCCCTACTTCTAAGCACTCCTCTCTTCCCCTTCAATGGTGCAACTCTGTGCACTCAGGCCCCCTTGCAGGAAGCCACACCCTCATGTTGTCAGATATTCTCCCAGATCTGCAGAAATAAAACCTCTGAAACTCAAAAAAGCTGCTGTTGCACTGCAAGGCACCTCACCCCTAAGATAAAGGCTGAAGAGACAGTGTTGCACTTTGGCCATCAGTGCCCATCACTGGGAGTTAACTGAAATCAGGCAGAGAACTCTGATCACCTCCATTCAAGGTCAAAAAGCTCAGGGCTCCAGGACACCATGAACCCAAGAGTTTATTTAATGATGGAAAGAAGAGAAAGCACCTGCAATTCTCTGCTACTGAGAATGAGGATTTTATTATTATTATTATTGAACTAGAAATAATCTAGTTCCTTCTAAACTGTTTCCTTTCTTAAGACTTTTTTGAGTATTCAAGTGCCTTCTACCTTAAGAACTTTTATGCAAATCAGACATCCTGAAACTGAGGTTTGTGAGCTCCCAGAAATAATATGGAAAATTGTCTATATGACTTTCTCTGAGATAAGCATCCATGGTTTTTTATTTGTTTGCTTAATTCTGAAAAATCTGATTCTTCAAAGAATTTGTGATCCAGATAAGGGTAAGAACTATTCATCTAAGCCAAAGTCAGAAACCTATTTTCTCTTGACTTTTGTGCTTCCCCTTGACCATGGTGTGAAGCTCAGAAAATTAAAGATCTGTTTAAAAGAAAATGGTCATTCTGTGCACTGAATTAAAGCCTTAAGATATACGAACTTTAGGTCTGCGTCTCCTGACTGTTCTAGGTGAGTGCTTCCTGATGCTGGACATTTCATCTTCAATCAATGTGTGAGGAGCTGAGCTGCTCCCCTGTTCAAACCTCCAGAAACTGACCTTCACATAGCTCTTTGCACACGATAAGGATATTTTGCATGCATTTTATCATTTGACCCTCACCATAACTCCAGGCAGATATTCCTGGCCCCATTTTATAGATGCAGAACTGAAGCTTAGAGAAGATAATGACCACTCCACAGTCCTGCCAGAGCTCATGCACAGCAGGGGGCTGCCTACAATTCTTTCAAAGATTATTTTTAATTAAAAGTAATATATCAGACACTCATTTTTGTTTCACTGCTCTATTATGGGTTGAACTGTGTTCCCTAAAATAATCACATGTTGAAGTCCTGCCCCTCAGTACCACAGAATGTGACGCTATTTGGAAACAGGATTGTTGCAAATGTAATTGGTGACAAGGAGGTCAGACTGGACTAGGGTTGACCCCTAATACAATATGACTGGTGTCCTTATAAGAAGGGAAACTTTAGACACAGATGCACACACAGGGAGCATGCCATGTGAAGAGACATGCGGAAATCAGAGTGACGCTTCTACAAGCCAAGTATTGTGCTAGACCCCCATTAACCTCAGTAGGGATGGCACCAAGTTCAAGAAGCTGAAGAAGAGACCCAGAGCCATCAGACCACACCCTGTGAGACACAGCGTTTTATCAGCTGGAAACATACACACAGAATTGTTCGGTGGTGGTGAGCTGCGCGGGAGAACTGCCACTTGTAAGAGGCATGCAGTTTACATAGCATTTTACCTTAGCACCCTCCCCCTAACTACCTCCACCTGGCAACCTTCATTTAACTCAAAACAAATGGCCTCAGTCCCCTGCATAGCCCGCATTTCATGGGGCAGGCTTGGGGACAGTCCAGTGTTCCTCACAGATAAGGAATAAAGTCTCTGATTCGGCCACTCCTTAGATCCCCTAGCTTGGAACTCCAAATGCACATTCAGGCGTGTCTGCCATCTAGGCTCATTCTTAAGGTAGCGTAAGTCAAGTTGTCGCTGTCAGGTGCATCTACCATACTCTAAGGAATGCAAAATTGCTAGCAAATCACCAGAAGCTAGACAAGAGGCTTGAAACAGATTCTCAAAGTCCTCACGAGGAACCAAGCCTGGACTCTTCTATCCACTAGAACTGTAAGACGATACATATCTGCTGTTTTAGCCACTTAGTTTGTGGCACTTTGCTATGGCAACCCTAAAAATTAATATATTCCCTCTTTCACGTTTTTTGAAAAATAAAGAAATAGATGCATCTTTTCTTTGGTGTAAAATATTAAAACAGCACAAAAACATGTAGAATAAAAAGTGAAATTTCCCCTCCACCTTCCTATCTTTCCTCTCCAATGTAACCACAATTATACTGGGTAGCTATTCTTCTAGAACTTTTTCTGTACATTTACACACACATTTGTAAAGATGCCCATATATATTTGTGAACCCAGTTTTTCTGACTCTGGGATTTCCTTACATGTTTCTATTCACTAGGATACCTGAGATAATGTTCACTCTTCTACTGATTGTTAATTCAAAGTGTTTCTTCTTTTCAACAACCATTGAGGTTGTGTGTGTGCACGTGCGCGCATATGTGTATTTTCATAATCATTTCAGGAAGAAAGAAAAATTCAAACAAAGGGACGTCCCTGAGGTAAAATGTACACATTAGAAAAGCTTTTAGAGATTGCAGACATGGATATACTTGCTTTGCATTCATCCTACAGCTAGACACCAGGTGAAAGGTGTGAAATACAAGTTTTGTGACATGTTTTTTCTCAAGCTCAGAGGGTAATCCATGCTCCCACGTAAGTACAGACGGTAGTTATCTACCCACAGATGTGACTGGCCCCCAACAAGTTTTACCTGTTAAAAGTGCATCTTTTCCCACTGCCTGGACAAGGTGCTCCTCTCTCCTATCAACTCAGAAATTTCTGCTTTTTAAAAACAAAGCACAACAAAAAAGACAACACTATCTCCATATGGCCACTGTTGCAGAGCACATATGGTGCCTGGGAGGAAAGATAGAGCCTTGCACTCCTGTGGTCCTCTCCAGTTGATACATAGACTAAAGGTCTAGAATGCTTAATCTGCTCACGAACGGAGGGAAGCGTGGGGTCTGAAAGGGAAAGTCAGCAGGTACGCCTTGCAGCCCTGGGGGGCCTGTTTCCAAGTCCGGTATCCTTCCTGCCTCACTCACCACAGTCCTTAGAGTACTTCATTTCCCAAGTGCCACACAAATCCCACCAGCCAAGCTGGAAAATATTTCATTGACTCTGCTGCCCATAGAAAATAAAAGTAGAAGAGAGAGCCCAGAACAGAGGCCGAGGCAGAAAAGAGAACCATGGAGGTGAAAGCCTGAAACCCAAAAGGAAAAAAAGAGGCAAAACGAATATATGGAGTGGCAGCATGGGAGAGAGGGGTGACCACACGGGGGTGGACAGAAAAGGCCTTGGCCTAATATAACAGTTTGTCCCCCCCATGGTTAATTTTGTATCAGTGTTTGGCTAAACATTATTCTGTGAGGGTCATTTCTGCGAATGAGATTAACATTTAAATTGCTGGACTTTTAGTAGTACGCCCTTCATAACACAGCTGGGTCTCATCCAATCCATTGAAGGCCTTAATAGAAAAAGACTGAACCCAAGAAAGAAGAAAATTTGCCAGAAGATTGCCTGCAGGCTTGGACTGCAACTCTTCCCTGGGTTTCCAGCCTGCTGGCCTATTCTGAAAATTTTGGACTTACCCTCCCCACAATTGTGTGAGCCAATTTCTTAAATACAATGCTCCAACCCCCACCCCCCGCCACCCCCACCCCCATCACCCATTGGTTTTGTTTCTTTGGAGCACTGGAAACTTATCCTATTGGTTCTGTTTCTCTGGAAAACTCTGACTAATATAGCCCCCAACAATCTCTCCGCTCCCTGTATGCCCATGCCACTCCTTATGTCAAAAGGTAGGGCTTATTACTATTCCCCTTGCAGAAATAAGGGATTGCTTTGACCAATAAAATGTGGCAGATGTGAAATTCTAAGACTTCTAAGTTCAGGCTATAAGAGAACCGGGAACTTCTACTTCCTTCCTCTTGGAACCCACCTGCCAAGCTTTGAGAGACTGTAGCCACGTGGAGAGATTGTGTGGAAGAGAATCTAGGCGCTCTGATCAACAACCTCCATGGAGACTCCAGCACCACCAGCATTTTCCAAAACCAGATGATTCTCAGATGACTGTGGCTTCAGATGGCATCACATGGAGCAGAAGAATCACCCAGCTGAGCTTCATCAGCTATGGCATGATAAGAGATAATAAAATTGGTGCTGTTTTAAGGCACTACGTTTGGGACTGGTTTAGTAGACAACGATAAATAACTTGCCTTGAAATTTGGCTCAAGGTAGACCCTTCTCGAATGGCTTTGCTTATGCCTAGCAAGAACCCATTTGACTCCCTAGAGAAGGGTTTCTCTTATTTTCTTTCTTTTTCTTTTTCTTTTTTTTTTTTTTTTTTTTGGGGCCAGCCCCCCCCTCTGTCCCCCAGGCTGGAGTGCAATCTTGGCTCACTGCAACCTCTAATTCCCAGGTTCAAGTGATTCTCCTGCCTTAGCCTCCTGAGTAGCTGGGATTACAGGTGTGCGCCATCATGCCTGGCTAATTTTTGTATGTTTAGTAGAGACAGGGTTTCACCATGTTAGTCAGGCTGGTCTTGAGCTCCTGACCTCATGATCTGCCCACCTCAGCCTCCCAAAGTGCTGGGATTACAGGTGTGAGCCATTGCACCTGGCCTAAGGGTTACCTTTATTTTCAAACCCAGGATCCCCCTTCCCCAGGTCTTTAAGCAGTTCCTGCCCACCATGCCAGAGATAAATCACACTGCTTCAGCTAATCTTGAAGCTGCCAGCTAAAAACTACTACTCCAGCAGTGTTTCCCAACAGCCAGAATTAGTTCATTTGCAAATAAGTGCCCTGAACCCTTTGTCATGTTAAGCAAACTGATAGTGGTGTTTGGTGGAGGCAGACACTTTCCTAGGGAGTCATTTGAATTAACTCCACTGTTATTTGCTTGGTAGGCACTTGGCCTTAATGGCTTCCTTTCAACATTATATTACACTACATTGCCCAAGGTCATTATCAATCTAACCCCCAGTGGAACTAGGCCAAACTGCTCATAAACTTCTCTTTATGATCCACCCTAGGAGTGTCCTCCATCTCTCCAGAAGGGTGTTCATTCTGTGCCAATGATGTTAAGACCTTTATAATGTAGATTTAACTTAAAAGAATATAGGAAACCCATATAATCTCATGGTAACAGGGTCTAAAATTTATATTCAACACTCAGGTATGTAAAACAAATATAGTTTATCTGTTCCCTATAAATAATCTGACATTCTTCAGGCCAACCTTATTGATTATAGTCAGGAGAAGGTATTCAGATACAAAATTTGAATTTGAATTTGCCACAATTTATGGCAATGCAGTCTCTTTCAGGGTAAACTCTCTTTCTTAGATGACTCAACTTTCTCCCCCACATGCTTTTCGTGGTGAGGGTGGGCAAGTGTAATGGAGTGTGTGGAAGGGCCTGTATCCCATGGGCGAGTTTCAGACTTTTATTGTCCTGCTGGTGAGTGAGACCTCGCGTCTAGTCTCTGGACTGATCACCACAGGGCTGTGTCTGGTTCCAGACATTTGCCCCAGTCATGAAGTCTCCAAGCTTCCTCCCAAGGACTGTTTACCTCTATGCTGTTTGTCAAAGTTTATGGGGCCTTCTGACCCCCACATAAGAACTGCTGCCCCAGCTCATCCCCTGCAGTATCGTGCCCTGCCACGTTGGCAGTGCCTAAGCACAGGACTTCCTCTAAAAGCCTTCCGCCCTTCACCCCTCTCCAGGACAGCCAGAAGAGTATGCCACTAGCCCTTTACTTTTAGTGATCTCAGATTCCCCAACAGCTGAATGTTTTTACTATAGATCCCCTGGAGGACCCGCTAGTATAAGGCACTAAGAGGTACACATGTCTAAGCTTCTCTCTCTCTTTCTCTGATTGCAGTTTACCAGGGCTGGAAAGGGTATGTTTTCTTTTTTTTTTTTTGAGACAGAGTCTCACTCTGTCACCCAGGCTGGAGTGCAGTGGCACAATCTTGGCCCACTGCAACCTCCATCTCCCGGGTTCAAGCAATTCTTTCTGCCTCAGTCTCCCAAGTACCTGGGATTACAGGCACCTGCTACCATGCCCGGCTAAGTTTTGTATTTTTTAGTAGAGACAGCGTTTTGCCATGTTGGCTAGCCTGGACTTGAACTCCTGATCTCAGGTGATCCGCCCACCTCAGCCTCCCAAAGTGCTGGGATTACAGGCTTGAGCCACCACTCTCAGCCAGAAAGGGTATGTTTTCTACTGTCTTTGTCATAATGCAAGTTCTCTGTGTGCTATAGAACAGGGTTTGGCAAACTTTTTTTATGAGGGGCCAGTTAGTAAATATTTTAGGCTTCGTGGTACATACGGTCTCTGTAGCAGCTGCTCAACTCGGCTGCTGTAGTGTGAAAACAGCTATAGACAATATATAAATGAATAAGTGTAACAGGGTTCCAATAAAGCTTTGTTTGCAAAAAACAGGTGGAAGGCTAGATTTGTGCTTTGGGCTAGTTTGCCAGGCCCTGCTATGGAAGAAACCACATGAATTTAGTCTTCCAGGCATAGATCTTGATAAGGCAATATAGTGGTTAAGAGATAGCCACAATTTCCTTTCTATACTCTTCACTTCAAGTGGTAGGTCTCTGAATCTTTACCTTCAACTGGTTGAGTTAATGACTGCTTTGACAAATAGAATATACTAGAAATAACAATGTGCCCATTTCTGGTTCAGAGAATGGCAGATTTCTTTTGTCTTTTGGAACATTAGCTTTGCGCAGCGACAGTATCGTAGCCAATGAGGTTTATCCGAGGTGCGATTATTGCTAATTGAAAACTTTTCCCAGTACCCCGCCATGACAACTTGAAATATAGTCAGCATTGGCAATTTTTGACAGTCTCTACGGAGACTGAATTAAAAAAAAAAAAACAAAAAAACAGAACATTCACTCTTGAAACCTTGAACCCTGCCATGTAAGAAGTCCAATTACTCTGGAAAGACTGTATGGAAAGGCTCTGAAATTGTGTGGAGATAAGAGGGGTATGGTGGAGCTCAGCCTTCCAGCCATCCCCACCACACCACAAGGCATGTGAGCGAAATTGTCATAGATCCTCTAAGGAAGCCCAGATGTCAGCGGAATTCCACTGACATCCCCCAGCCCAAGCCACACATGGCAAAAGAATCAGCCAGCTAAGTACTGTCCAAATTTGTGACCCACAGGAATGAGTGTTCTTTGCAGTCACTAAATTTAGGTAGAGTGCCAGAACAGGTTATGGTTGAAAACTCCCTGGATTCAAAAATATTATTCTCATTCCACTTAAAATCTAGCAAAGTCACTGAATACCATTGTTTCCTCCTCTTGGTAAGCACAAGCTTCAACTAATTGACTTACTGTCTTACATTTTGGAGCATAAGATTAACTTTTCCTACCGAAAAATTTCAGCCAAAATGTTCTTGAAAAAGGCATGTGAAAATCAAATGGAAGAATACATGGACTGGGAAATGAAAAGACTTTAGCATTGTGTCTGATGAGCATTACATTTTTACGGCCTGTAGGGGCTTGTACCAATCCCACAGAGCGGCACACAGATGTGCCTAGTGCCTATTTAAGCAGAGCAAGGATAAAAAGGATTAATGAATATGAAGTCTCTCTATCTTCTTTCTGTCTTTCAGAAAGGGTTCTTGCTTTGTGGTTGTCAGCACCTGAACTTTCCTTTTTGGTGCATAATCTGGGAAATGGACAAATGTTTTCCTAAGAAAAATAATTGGAGTAGGAGGCCAGATTACACTTCCCAAGGTTTTTCTGTGGGGAGCACAAATGGAGGCTCTGGAGTGGAGTGGGGTGAAGGGGAAATAGAGGAGCCATATGGAAGTAAGGGGAAGGCAGGAATGGAGAGAAAGAATCAGATCGTCAGGCACTGTTGAATGGGAGACATTGTGCTGGGTGCATGTGGGGGGAATATTCTACAGTGGGGAACTGGGAATGGGGAATCGATTTACAAAGTAGCAGCTTCCGCCTGTGTGGAAAATAGTGGCAGATTAGAGAAGATTATTAAGATACTTTATTCGACATTAAGAACACGCTCCCCACTTCCACACCTTTGGCCTTTTCTAAAAGACTGAATAACATTGAAACAGTTGATTATCATAGGTGCCTATTGTAAGCTGAGATGTTTTCTTTTTTTCAAAAGTATCCTTTAAAAGAGAAGAATCGTAATCAAATCCCTACAAAGTTCCTCATATTATGGGCTTTCTATCATTGACTGTACTTTATTTTGAACAGTTAATGCTGTTGGGAAAGGGACGTTGACCTGAACTGTTCTCAGCCAATGCCAGCATTGGATGATTCTGGAATCAGCTGATGGAGTCAGCAAGAAAAGAGCAAAGATATTTACTACAGATTTAGTTGTTTGTGGGACATCATCTCACAGTTGTAATTGGTGAGATTATCTATACAATTCTTTTCAAGATCTTTCAAAAGCAAAACAGTACATGCTTATGTTATAGAGATCAAGTGTAAACAAGATAAACAAAAATAAAAACAAGTGATCTAATATTTCACAAATGGGTGCTTAATCCTCGGATGACATTCCCAGTGATGGAGTAATACATGGCGTCAATGCCGTATCTCCAACAACTTGGGTAGGAATAAAGATGATGTGCTCTGGAACACTGCGGAGAACAATTATAAAAGTGACTAGCCATCTTTTTAGTGATTTTTCTTATTAGAGAAAATAGGAAATGTATTGATATATGTATAGTTGTTTACATGAAACCATATAGACAAATGTTCATTTCTTTTCTGCATTTCTGCCGTTTCTTTCCATTGACACGGCACAAAAGCTGAGCCACATCGGGTCCCAGCTACATTCAGGTCTCACAATATATTATTTAGAGCCCACCTGTATAATACAAGAAAAAGTAACCCCTTGGTCTAAATTTTATATATGTTTCAAGAGAGAGTATGAGGTTCACAATCTTGGTTATCCCCAAATACTTGTTTTCGCATTTCTTAATGTGCGTAGCCAATATCAGAAAACACTCAAGGTGAAATCTCAGAGTTGATAATCATATACACACGTACTTCTTGAGATTGGCACATAATTTTGTAATATTATTTTAACTTTCTAAAGGAGAGGGTAGAAAATAAATTAGAAGAAAAATTTATTTCATCCTTGTGCTAATTTGGTACAAGAGGAGTTATGATTAGAGGCATGTAGTTTTCTATTGATCTAAGGTCGATCTATCATAAAGACCATGAATTGACTCAGTCAGGTCAGATGTGATGCAGAGACTTGCTTTTTTTGGATTGCACAGTTTTTAAGTTTTAATCAGTTCCTTTTAATGAAGATTCTACATTTCCCACAATCACCACTACCCACTTACACCCTGCTTTCTTAGCCATGTGTATTATCTCACTGGTTCCTGGAGACATTTTTAACCATCCTTGATGAGAATTTAGAGAAATTAGTTTTGTAAGTTGGCCACAAAACCTATAAAACAATTCAATTATGAGTCAGTTGGCTTATCATTTTCAGATTTACTATAAGAGCTCAGAAAAGCAAAGGGAGCATTAGGTTCCCCTTGGCTTTCTACATGTTACACTTTAAATTTATTCATAACTTTTCACCTAAGAATAATATTGCTGCACTGAAGTTAGCACTGATCGTGTTGGGTAATTCCCTCTGAACAAAGGATGTTGGTGTTACGGGACTATGACCTGGAGATTCTCACAATCATGAGTGTCCAAGCTGTACACCCTGAAGGAAAAGTCCATTCCAATAATGAATGAAGCCTGGCTCAGACACTCCACACATTTCTTGAGAGTATATTAGGAACCTATACCATTTTCCACATTCCAGCATTTTGTGTTTCTATTTCCCACTTTATAGACTAAATGAATAGATTATAAAGACAAGACATTTTTCTGAAAAGACCACGTCAATCTCATTAGCACCTACTTGAAATGATATCCCTGTGTGTTAGAATTCCTTAGTAAGTCTCCTTCCATTTTTCTAGAAAAAATCTGGGTAGCAATAATATGTGTTTAAAAATAAAAGCCAGCTGCTCCTCACACATTCACAGCTTCTCCGCCCGCCCTTCCTTGCAGGGCATACAGGAAGTCAAATTTTCCATTTTGTTTTGCTTTTTAAAAATCTTCAACTGCAAGGCTATTTTCTGTTTAGATGGATCTGGAGCCTGGATGTAGGTATTTTTGTGCCTTGTCTCCCTAAATAAAAAAGGTATTTATCCATTTAATATGTTGTCCATTTCAGCCCTTTTTGGACCAGAGGGACTAGACAACACACTCAGTGTGGAAGGCTCATGTGCTATTGCACTCATTAATGAAACCACATTTTAAGGAAACACACTTTTCTCCTACCTACTTTTTAGAAAAAAAATATCTAAGGTGTTAGATGCAGTAGGCTGATCACTGCAATGGCCCCATTCTCTACCTCTCTTTGTATCCAAGCCCATTGCAAAGTGATTTTTCAGCTCCTCCCATCAAGATGTGGATTCTATTTCCCCGCTCTTGAGTCTGCACTCATCTTATGACTCTCTTTGGCCGATGTGTCAAAAGTGGTGGAGTGCCAGTTCTATGCCTAGTCCTCAAGAGGCTTAGTGTACTTCCACTCTCTCTTGAAACTTTGCCACTGCCATAAGAAAAAGCTGGAGTAGGCTGCTGGAGGATGAGAGACTACGGGGAGCCCAGCCATGTCATCCCAGTCGGGGCCATCCCAGACCAGGCAGCCCCACCCAACCTGTTAGCCGATTGTAGGGGTATGAGAGACACTTACCAACTTGCCAAAATCAACTAACCCCAGCTCACATCAACAGAATTGCTCAGCCATCCCATAGACTTGTGAAAAATAATAAAGAGCTGCTGTTTTTAAGTTTGTTATGCAACAATAGCTATTTGATACACTATCACAAAATATACATTTAAAAATATATGCACATATATCATAGAGAGTATGAATATAGATGTGACTGCACTGCGGCTTGGGGTCTAGTGTCAGATTCACCAGATTGTGTGTTCAAATCCCAGCTTTTTCACTCACAAAAATGTATAACAAGTTAATCTCTTTAAACTTTAGTTTCTTCATGGAAATTAAGGAAAATGAGTACATTGTAGCACTGTTGTAAAAATTAGAGATTATATATATATATATAAAGTACATGACAAACAGTGCTCAATCAATGAAGACACTAGTATGTCAAACATATGGGTATGTTCACTAATAAATTCACCTTTCGATGGCCCGGCGATTACAGCCAATAAGTGGTTAACTCTGAGAGTGGTTAGTGTATCTGGCCCTCACAAGAGACCTGCCTAATCCCCAGCCCCTCTAACTACTTCCTTTTCCTGTAAATATCTCAAGGTGCTTCTCCATGGAGACCTATGGGCTCAGACCTTCACTCTCCAGCGCATGGCCTTCACTTCTGCTGGCCTTCTGCTATGCTTCAGTGTGACTGCTCTCACCTTGGTCTGTCTCCTTGGTTTATTGCTATTGTTTGATTCTCCTTCCTTGGTCTTCACGACTGCTGCCATGTTGACATTATCACTCCAGCTCGGCTTCTCCACCATTAATCCAATCTTGTTATTACCCTCACTGGTACTTTTGTCAGGTTCCCACCATGTCAAAGACTGACTAGAAGCTCTCCAAACTCCTTTTTCTCTCTCAGTACATAGCTAGGCTGCATTTTCCAGCCCCCTTATGTCTAGTTCTCAGTAATGGAGCTCTGATGCCAGAGTGATGTGTAACTTCTAGGGAGAAACATGTAAAAGTGGGTATGCCTTCTCCACATTTTCTTTTTGCTTCTTGGTTGGCTGTTTGGAAAGCATAGAGTAGAGGACAACTGTGGCACAGGGAATGACAAAGGTACTAGATGGAAAGAACCTGGATCCCTGTGTCACCACCTTGAAGAGAATAATTCAAGAGGACGTGACCAGAAACATCTACATTGAACTTTCCACGAGTTAGAAATAAATTTGTATTATGTTAAGTCTCTAATATTTTAGTGGTTGTTTGTTACCACAGTATTGCTTAACATATCCTGACGAGCGTATCTCCCAAATTCTGTAGCCCTGTTTTCTTTGTTTCTTAACATGCTCTTAGCATAACAGCTATAATTTGCTTCTCACAGATCCTTTGCATCTTAAAACTTGGGCAAGTTACCTAGAAGTTTGGTAAGAATAAAATAAAAATTAACTCAAAAAATATTTTAAATGCCTACTATTTTCTGGGTAGTGGGCTAGGCACTGAGGTTATGTAGACAAAACACAAAAATGACAACATAGTGTTTCACTCCACATTACACCTCTGGGGTCTCAGTTCTGATATGTTCACTCTGCTTCCAAGAATAAATTCCCTATCCATGCTGTATCTTGTAGGGAGGGTAAAAGGTAGTCTTTTCCACTGTACTTCTTATCGACAAGTCTCATTTCTGAGGCTACAAGGAAGCTCCCACATGTCTTGTCTTCTTCCCTCCTGGAAGATCCACTGGAGCCTCCTATGAAGATCCCTCACGGCCTACCCTAACATGCTAGGACTTCAGAGGTGACTAGGAAAATAGGTAACTCCCCCAACACCCTCTCTGTAGTCATAAAATTTTAATGTCATAGTATGTTTTCAGTTGTTGTTGGTTCTTTATTTTTTTTCTCCCTAAATGCCCAGAAAGGTGGACCACAAGATTGTGAATCTATGAGTTTCACTCTAGCACTCTGTACAAGAAAAAATGTATCTGGTAGAGATATGAAGTTGTTATTTTAAATGGGGACATAATTAGTAAAATGATAGTTTAATTTTCACTGCAAAAAAGACAAAGAGGGAGACTTTCCCTCTTTTTGGTAGAGCAAATATGAGGTTGATTTAAAAAATAAAAAATAAATTTTTTTAAAGCCCCAGCCATGAAACTTCCTTTAAGCATAACAAATTTGCATTTCCATTTCCAATTTAGCCTCATAGTCCTGAAAACATTTCTCCTTCCAAAGATTTTTGGTATTTCATCTGCTGCTAAACAACATGCTGCCGGATAATTAAAGAGCCACATTTGGGGTGTTTTCAAGAATTTCCGTGTGTTCCCAGGATGGTTCAGCAGAACTTTAGATTATATCGTCTGTTGTACATTGTTCAAGGGAATTGTTGAAGTCAGAGATGGCCATTGAGCCCAGAAAGAACCAGAGGAGCAACAATAATAGCTGGATGCTATAAATGCCTCGGTATTTGAACTCATCTTTCAATGATTGCACTCACCGTAGGTAGAATATTCAGCAAAACGATGTTTGCCATGGAACCATCATGTGTTTCCTTGCTCTGCAGTGTCTGACAGTGAGTGAGATCAGCTCACTTTGATACTGAACGTGTTGGATGGAGATAATTAATTCCAAGCCTGTATAAGTTAATCACTATTTCCCCGATTTTCTCAGCTTTAATCAGGCTCCCATGAGCCTTCCACTGAGCATTCTCACAAGAGCACTCACATGCCCCTTGTTATTGCTGTCAAATCCCATGTGTAAAATAATGTACTTTACAGATTTTAGATGGGACTTCTGCAACAACAGCACAGAGTTCTTCACTTAACAGCAACTAGATTCTACTCTTCAATTTATGGAATAGCCACAGATATGGCTAATTGGGCATTGATAATACTACAACATGCAATAAAATTCTATTTTAAGATAGTGCCAGTTTGAGTACCTTTCTTCCATATAGACAATTCAGAATTACTTCATGGAGGAGGAATCCTGTTTTCTGATTGTCCTGTAATTGGTGCAAAATGTTTCACTAATGAATTGGAAGCACTACATTTTCTCTTCTCTCTGTATTAAATTTTTTTTTTTTTTCAGATGGACTCTCGCTCTGTCACCCAGGCTGGAGGGCAGTGGCAAGATCTTGGCTCACTGCAACCTCCGCCTCCCGGGTTCCAGCAATTCTCCTCAACCTCCTGGGTAGCTGGGACTATAGGTGCATGCCACCAAGTCTGGGTAATTTTGTATTTTTAGTAGAGATGGGTTTCGCCATGTTGGCTAGGCTGGTCTTTAACTCCTGACCTCAGGTGATCGGCCCACCTTGGCCTCCCACAGTGCTGGGATTATAGGCATGAGCCACCACGCACGGCCTAAAATACTAAAAAAAAAAAAAAAAAAATTTAGAAGCCTAAGCAGCTCCGACTCTTAAATATTGGAACCTAGTAGCTAACCCAGGAAAGGCTACTCAACAAACAGCTGTTGAACTAAAATCTTTCTATGTTTGTTCAATTGAAATGATTGTTTTATCTTTACCCTGACTTTTATCTGCTTGGAATATCCCTCTGGCAATAATGCTGTATTCTGACACATAATTCTTTTTAAGTACTAAATTACATTGCTGTTGGAGTTTTAGACTTTGAATATACCCCATGTGGGACATTTCAAATGATAAATGGAACACCTATGCCACTAAAATTTTTAAGTGTGTGAAAGAAAATTTGTTTCTCTGCTTGTTTCTCTTCAACCATAATATTTTTAATCAGTACTGAGATGATAAACTCAACTAAAGTAAATAGATTCCTCAGCTGATTTTTCGTGTGTGTTATTGCCACCTTTATTTTTCTTATGATGATTCTGAAATTCTTTTTTTGGTTAAAAAGAAAGAAAATTCCAAAGGATGTACCCTTTGAATTAAAATTTTGATAAAGATGTGGAAAGAAAGAAAATGAGAAAAGGGAAAATGAAGAGAAGAAAAAGAATTCAAAAATACTTTGATATAGATATGAAAGATCTTGGCTTGAGCCTTCTGTTCTCTGTAGGGTCCAGACCCTTCTGGGCACATTCGTTGAACTAGGGGTTAGGCAGCCCTCACAGGCCTATTGCTGAGGCTGCCAAGGGGCCTCTGGAGAAAACTCCATTTCCGTTTATTGCTGGCATGCAGAAACGTCTGGCATTTCTCAAGGTCAGGTGAAGGGGATAATGGGATCCTGGGGCAAAGGGAGGTTTGAAGAGCCTATTTAGAGAAAACTCATCCTAGGAAAGATGAGACCAGGTACTTTGACCTTTAAGTGGCTGCTGAAGTGGGATAGGGACTCCTAATAAGACAGTAACTCTACCAGAGCTACCCAGCCTCACCTTCAGACCTGTGTCTGCATCTGCAGAAAAGAAAGCTGTGAGCAGAAACACGAAGAGCTGCTTCTCTAAACTGTCAGGAGCATTAGGCACAGATGCCCTACTGTCAGGGAGTCCCTCACATTCCTGAAGGTTGCTGTGTGACCTTGGTGCTTGGCCCCTCTAAGAGTGGATACTTGTGTTCAGCATAGCAATCCAGAGCACTGGCAGGTCCATTGTGGCTGGTGGGGCACTGTGGAGTGACCAGCCAAGTATAATGGCCACAGGCAGAGAGGACGGCCATGCCTGGGGGATGGGAAGAAGAGTAGTAAGGTCCAGCAGTATCACACGGTCACCAGGGCAACAGCTCACGTGAGGAACACCTTCTGGGGACACCCAGTTGTTGTCAGGGGGACTGGAGGTGCTGTGTGAGCAAGCGGAGGCACTGGGCCAGCAAAAGGTAGGTCTGGGTGTGTATTGGTCTGTCCCATTTATCCTCCAGGGGTGACTGAGGCCTGGAGACAGGGATAGACAGAGAAAAAGGAATCTTGAAGGAGATGTCCTTATCAAATGAAATAGGTAAAGAAAATTTTCTTTAAAAAATCAGAAAAACTGGCCAGGTGCAGTGGCTTATGCCAAGGCGGGCAGATTGATTGAGGTCAAGAGTTTGAGACCAGCCTGAGCAACATCGAGAAACCCCGTCTGTACTAAAAAATACAAAAATTAACTGGGTTTCGAGGGGCATGCCTGTGGTCTGAGCTACCCAGGAGGTTGAGGTGGGAGGATTGCCTGAGCAGAAGAGGTCAGGGCTGCAGTGAGCTGTGATTATACCACTGCACTCCAGCCTGGGAGACTGAGTCATTAAAAAAAGAGAAAGGAAAATCAATGTAAAGCATTGGCAATCATAAATGTATGAGACACCCACGTGTGCCAGTTGCTCTGCTGGGTGCCTTCTGGGCCTGCCTTATGTGTTCTTAGCCAACTCTGTGAAAGGGCATCACGTGATTAAAACCTCAAGGTGTTTGAAAATAACTTTTCTAAAATGACAAAACCAGTGATAGTGAATACTTTAACTTCAACTCATGTCATTCTGACTCAATGACTTTATCCTTCCCATGGTTCCTGAACAGAAAACCATGCAAATAATAAAAGTTGATAAATCTTTGTGAAGGGTAGGCAAGAGTCCAATGTGCTATTGTTACAACTGTTGAGTAAATATGACTTTTTTTCCTGAAATAAAAAAGAAGAGGCCAGCACAGTGGCTCTTGCCTGTAATCCCCGCACTTTGGGAGGCCCAGTCGGGTGGATCACCTGAGGTCAGGAGTTTGAGACCAGCCTGGCCAACATGGCGAAACCCTGTCTCTACTAAAAACACACAAAAAAAATTAGCCCGGCACGGCGGGGTGCACCTGTAGTCCCTGCTACTCGGGAGGCTGAGGGACAATAATTGCTTGAACCTGGAAGGCGGAGGTTGCAGTGAGCAGAGATCGTGCCACTGCACTCCAGCCTGGGCAAGAGAGCAAGGCTCTGTCTCAAGAAAGAAGAATAAGAAGGAGAAGGAGGGAGAGGGGCCAGGGAGGGGAAGAGTAATGCAAACCAAAATTTGAAAAGTGTTGGGGATCTACTGTATAATCTGTCGAGCTCACCAAGAGACTGTCTGCCCTGGGCCTCCCTTTCCAAGAAATGGCTGCTTCCATGCCCCTTGGCTTCATTCTCATAAATCACTTGGGATGTGCAGAATTGTAAGTGGGCCCTGTTTTCCTGTCATCAGGCTGCTGTAACAACGTATCATCAACTGAGTGATTTAAACCACAAAAATTTCTCTCATAGTTCTGGAGGCTAGAAATCTGAAATCAAGGCATCAGCCAGGCCATGCTCCCTCCAGATGCTCTGAGAATCCTACCTTGCTTCTTTTAGCTTCCAGTGGTTGCCAGCATTCTTGGCGTTCATGGCTCATGGCTGCTGCCCATCTCTACCACCATCTTCACATGGACTTCCTCCCTGTGTCTCTCTCTGCCCAAATTTCCCCTTCTTGTAAACACATCCCCAATCCAGTATGGCTCATCTTAACTTGATTACATCCACAAAAACCCTATTCCCAAATAAGTCACACTCACAGGTCCCATGTGGACATGAATTTGGGGGTGACACTATTAAACTCAGTACAGTCCCCCAAGATCCCCACCTTCTGGCGTATGTGTCCCAAATAATCTGCTCCCCTCGAGTGTAAGCAGCACCCACAAATATGATGGGTTCATAACTTCTTTTTTCCTTCCTTCCTTCCTTGCTTTCTTTCTTTCTCTCTCTCTCTTTTTTTTTCTTTTGAGAGGGAGTCTTGCTCTGTCACACACTGGACTGCAGTGATGCAATCTAGCTCCACCTCACAGGTTCAAGTGATTCTCATGCCTCAGCCTCATGAGTGACTGGGATTGCCACCACTTCCAGCTAATTTTTTTGAATTTTTAGTAGAGATGGGGTTTTGCCATGTTGTCCAGTCTAGTCTCAAACTCCTGACCTCAAGTGATCCTCCTGCCTTGGCCTCCCAAACAGAGTTAGTCACTTCTGGGATTCCGCAATATTACAGAAGACTCCATCGCAGCAGGTTGCAGAGAGCTTTAAGTGATGGCTTTGAGGAAGCACCTGATTAATTAAGAGCTTTTTACTGATGGCTTTGAGGAAAGGCATGGCCATGCTGTAGGACAGCTACATGGTTAGGACCTGAGAGTGGTCTCAAGGAGCTCAGAGCAACCCTCAGCTAACCATCAGCAAGAAAATGGAACCTCACTCCTACAACCACAAGGAGCTGAATGAACTCTGCTAACAACCAGAATTCTGAACAGGCTTGAAAATGGACTGAGTACCTCCAGACTAGAATTCAGTCTGGTGATACCTGAGCAGGGGACCCAGTGAAGCTGTACTCGGATTTCCTGCCCATAGGATGAGCTGATAATAAATGTGTATCTCTTCACTGCTAAACGTGTGGTAATTTGTCATGCAGCAGTAGAAAACTAATGTGTCATCCAGTGTCTTTTTCCCTGTAGATCGGTCTGCAGATGGCTCAAAGAAATTATACAGATGTGAAGTTTGGAACAGAGACAATAAGGCTGGAAAACTTTGCATCGAATTTAGATTTGTCTTCCCATTTGGAGCAGCTCTGAATGGTTCCTGGCTTTATCATGACTTGGTAGTTATTGTGTCCCGTGTATCTTCCCTAACCATTGGCCCCACCCCACTTAAGGAAATCACTGCTGGTTTCTGTTGTTTGCAATCAGAAGCACCTGATTAATACAAAAGTATAGCGTGTAAGTGTTGTGGAAGTGTACATTAAGTTACCTAAATGATAGTGTGAACCTAAAATAAAAACCGTAATGTTTAAAGAAAGATTTCAGCTAAAAAAATTAGTACTATGATGTGGAGGTGATAAATGAGTATTATATTATATGCTAGTTACTAGGCTATGTACTTTACATATGTAAGCTCATTTAATCCTTGCAAAGACCTCATCAGATAGGCTGTTGCTACCATTAATCTCATTTCTCATTTACAGATTTAAGAAGCGCCCAAGCTGGGATTTTAACCTGGGTCTGTCTGACTCTAGGGCCTGCCTTTTAAATCACTAAGCAATATTTTGCTTCCAGCAAAATAATTAGTGCCCTATATTGTCCTCAAGCTGTAACCCTGAGTTTAAGAGTCTCTTAGCTACCAAATGAAAGAATAAAAATCATCTTCTAAATAATGAAATAAAATCCAGGTAAATTTTTTAAAGTTATTTTCTAACAATGTCAAAACAAATGAAAGCCATTTGTGTTGGAAAAGGATTTATCAGACTCTTCCTGGTTTCCAGATACCCCTCAGTGTCCCTCCCCACCAAGAATGACACTACTGACCCCTCCTTCTGTGGTTCAGTTCAGCTCCGGTTTCTAGGGACAAGGCTCTCAGCCTGGGCTGTACATTAGACTCACCTGGGGCCTTTTAAAATCCCGGAAGCCACGCATTTTGTGATACTTACATCAGGATCCCCAGGTGTGGATCTCACGCTTCGGTATGTTCCTCCAGTTCTCCAGGTGATTCCACTTTGCTGTTACATCTGAGAACACTGCTCCAGGATTCACGCAGACCTTGGCAGAAAGACAGAAAGGCTTCTAACCCAGCCTTATGTTTCTACTTATATATGCTGGCTGCAATTCAGCTTGGCTGGGGGCCCCAGGGCACAAAGCTGGACTTCCACTTCTACTTCCAGACCCAGGCTCTAGTTACAGAGGCCTCCTTCTCATTGGGTCTGAGTTCCCATTTTAATAACCTGTGCCTTACTTTACTTCCTACAAGTTTGGGGCTTCATCTATCTTGTCATTTCTCCCTGAACCAGAGGTCTACCTTGTAACTTACTAAATGGCCTAGAGCCTGCCATTCATGGACATCTGTTCCTGAAATCACCACCCATTCCTGCATCACCCTTTGCTGGGCTTCGCACACTGAGCACACACAGCTGTTGGTGGTTATTAGCTACCAGATTAGATCATCATCCTCCTTGTTCTGGACTCTTCCTAGTCCCCTCCCTGGGTTGCCCTGGCTCCCATCCTGTTCCACACTGTCAGTTTCTCTGCATCTGTCACCCCATTGCACTTTGTGGAATCCTCTCATGATCAAGGCGGAGCACTTACTAAAAGTAAGTAATCACTCATTTGTAGACGTTAATACATTTCATTCCAAAACAATTTAGTAGTGTTTGACAATGTAATTTACACTGCCTATTACACAACAGATCAATGAGAATACCTGTATTTTATATAATTAAATATATGTTTATTCATTCACCTGAGAACAGATTATCAGGGGCAGGAATGTATGCAAGGAGAACTGTTAAAAGGAAAACTACATCAGTCCAGATACATTTGGCATGGACTAACGGGGTTACAGTGCAGACAAAAAGAAGCGGGTGGATTCAGAACACATTCGACAAGTATAGTTGATATCAGGAAGGGTCAGAGGTATAAGAAAGCTATTATGGACTGAATGTTTGTATCGCCTCAAAATCTGTGTATTGAAATCCTAACCCCCACTGTGACGGTACTAGAAGGTGGGGCCTTTGAGAGGTGATTAGGTCAGGAGAGTAGAGCCCTCAGGATTGGAATCAGTGCCCTCATAAAAGGGACCCCAGAGACCTCAGTTCCCTTCCCACCACATGAGGATACAAGAAGACTCTCACTGGAAATGATCATTCTGACACAGTGATCTTGGACTTCCAGCTTCCAAAACTGTGAGAAATAAATTTCTGCTGTTTCTTAGCCACTTAGCCTATGATATTTAGTTATAGTCTAAAACAGAAGTGAAGATGCAAGAATCACTTTATAGATGGGAAGTTAAGCGAATAGTTAAAGGTAATGCCTTCTACTGAGCGGGTAAAGATGGGGGAAGGACAGATTCAGCAGATGATACCAGGAGATCCATGGACAAGTGTAAAATGCCTTTTAGGCATCCAATCATTAAATAACCTGCTACACACTCAATATCCTGGGCAATTTACATGGCAAAAAAAGACAGCATTCCCATACGTTTTCCTCAGGTCTATGTGGGTTTTCTCTGGGGACTCCAGTTTTCTACTACATGTGCACTTTAAGTTCATTGATGTGTATACATGGTCCCAGCATGAGTGACTGGTGCGTGAGTGACCCTGCCACGGGTTGGCATCTAGTCCAGGATTGGTTCCCACCCTGACCTGCCCAGATAAGCTCTAGCACCCAGCAATCCTAAACTGGAATAAACAGGTTGGAAAAGGAATGAGCGAATGAATATAAATTATTGTAAAATAGAAATTCATAAAGGAGATGACAGTCATCAGGTGCCCAAAAATAAATGATGTACACAAAAATACTCAGCAGGTACACCCGATTGGTGATTGTTGAACTTCATGGTGGTAGGATGTGCTTTTACCATTTTTGCTTTGCAAATATTTATTTCCTGGTTTACTGATTCAACAAAAATGGGCAAATGATTTTTACCTTTAAAAACTAATCTTTCTTAAATGTATGTATAGCTCACATGTATTATGTTAAAAGTGTTGTCATCTTCAGAAGTTTGGTGATGTTTTTAATTCTTGTTTCTATCAATTAACCTATGGTAAAACTGGTTTTGTTATATGCTGTTTTATTTGAAGTCACAGTTTGTAAGAGCCTGTGTTGTGTAGAACCCCTATCAGCTCCCATGGGGATGGCACCAGGTTCAAGAGGTGAAAGAAGAGACCCAAGCCAGCAAACAAGACATGGGTTTTATTGGGGCTTACATAAAGAAGACAGTCCATTGGTGGCAGGCTGGACAAATGTGCCCTATGTACAGTCTGGTAGTGATGGGCTGAGCAGGAGAACTGCAACCACTTGCAAAAGGCATGCAGTTTATGGAACATTTTCACTTAATATCCTCCCCCTGACAACCTCCCTTTGGCAACCTTCATTGGACCCAAAACTCGGAGCCTCAATTCCCCTCTATAGCCCATGTTCCACGGGATGGGAAGGGGACTCAGATGTTCCTCATAAACAAGGAACAATCTTCAGGTTTGCCACTCCCAGTTTCCCTAGCTCGGAACACACATTCAGGTGCATCTGCCATACAGGGTCATCCTCAGGGTATGCTAAACTTATTGCTCTCAGGTGCATTTACCATACAGCCTATAGACAACGTTAAGTGAAAACTGACTGTACTCTGCTGTGAAATAGCGTTGTCAATATTATTCTATTGTTACTACTTTCCACAGCTTGGCAAAAAAACTTTTGATAGTTATTTGGTATTGAACACATACCTCTAACTTGGTGTCCGTGTAATTGTGGAGCCTGTCAGTGGTAATGTGAACAGAAGGAGCTGGGGAGGCGTATTTTTGAGAAGCCAAATCTGAGTGCTCTCACATTTCATCCTGGCTGCTGACTAATACCCACATTTGGGAGGGAATTTCTGCTAATGTCTTGCTTCTTTTTCATCCTCAACCATAACCGTGTGCCCCCGATGTGACTGTGGCATCGCATCCTGACATGAGAGTTCTTCAAACTCTTCAGGGTGTTCACATTGCAGAAGCTTAGAATTTAAACAACTGTGGAAAGCGTATTATTACTATTTTTTTGTTGAATTATTATTTTATTTTTAGAGACAGGGTCTTGCTCTGACACCCAGTCTGGAGTGCAGTGGCTCTCCGTCGTAGCTCACTGTAAACTTGAACTCCTGGGCTCATGTAATCCTGCCGCCTCAGCCTCTTGAGTAGCTAGGACTACAGGTCCACACCACCATGCTCGCCTAATTTTGTTTGTGAAGATGGGGTTTCACTATGCTGTCCAGACTGATCTCAAACTCCTGGCCTCAAGGGATTCTCCTGCCTCGACTTACCAAAGTGCTGAGTTAACAGGCATAATTCACCATGCCTGGCCTTGAATTATTATTGTAGAAATTTGGGAAATTATAAGAAAGGAAAAAAGCATCATTCATGATACCATCAGGCCAGAGATAGACACCCTTGATATTTTGATGTATTTTCTTCAACCCTTTTGCATGTGTGCATATACATATTTTGCTTTTACAAAATTAGGGTTTCCCACTTGTTTCACTTAAAGGTATATCATATGTGTTTTCCTGTATCATTACTTTTCTAAAACATGATTGTTATTGACTGCAATTATATGCAAATCCCATAATTGTTTAGCTATCTTTTACCATCAAATATTAAGGCTCTTCTCACATTTTTGCTCATGCAAATAATTCTGTGATCATTATCCTCAAATGTAAATCTTTACGTATCTGTTTTTAAGGTTTTATTAATTGTATCAGTTTCTAGAAATAACTAAATAATTAGGACAAGGAATAAATAAGGATTTAAAGGCAAATCACCTGCCACCAAAGTTATGTTAGTAATAAGAGCAGCTGTTTGAAAGTACCTATTTCACCACAGCTATTGTAGGGGTGGATGTAAAATTTTATCCGTTTGAAAAATGGCATTTTGCCTATTTCATTTGAAGTTTGTTTTCCTTATTTCCACTTGAGTTTGAACATGTTTAGGTGTCCTTTGGCCACTATTGTGAATTGGCATGTGGATATTTTATTCATTGTTATATTAGGCAAAGTTTTATTATTGGTTTATGAAAGCCCTTTATATAGCAATAAATGAAACCCACTGAAGGTGGCAGAGCTGTAAAAGTTCCTAGTTTGTCCCTTACTTTTCATTTTTACTTTTGGATTTAAAAAAATCATACTTTTTGAGAGAATGTTGCATCAAAATTAATAACAGGCATTTCAGAGTCAAATCTGAAATCAAATCCTGGCTCTGCCTCTTACTAGCTGTGTCCCCATCGTTTACCATAGGGGTGTAGACATCTGGCTTGTTGAGCTGCGGAGAGCCATCACCCAGCTGATGATGCCGTCGAGGTAGCCATGCTGCTCTTGTCACAGGTCAAGGGCCTGCCTGAGCCCCACTGACAGGCATTAGACTTGTAGTTGAAGTAGGTGGTGTAAAGCATGCTGGGTTAGCCCCATTCTCTTTCTCTTCTCCTTCAGAGACTCTGATGATACACGTGTTTTGTGTGTGATACAAACATTTAATCTTGTGTCCCACAGATCCCTAAGGCTCTGTTCATTGTTTTCCCATCTATTTTACCTTTACTGTTCAGACTGAGCAATTTCTATTATTCTATCTCCTAGTTCACTGATTCTTTCCTCTATCCCTTCCACCCTCTATTTCTTTGCTGGGACTTTTTTTTTTTTTTTCCTTTGCTTTTCTTGTTCTAGCCATGATTGTAATTGCTTATTGAGGACTTTTTATCGTGGCTGATCTAAAGCCTTTGTCAGAGAATTCTAGCATTTCTGTCATCCTAGCGTTATCCTTTTTCATTCGGTTTATGATCTTCCTGGTTCTTTGTATGACAAGTGATTTTCTGTGGAAACCTCAACATTTTCATATTATGTTACGAGACACTGGATCTTATTTAACCTTCCATTCTCAGTCATTTCTGACCCTGCTGTAGCATGGGAATGGTGAGGGGTTGGGGAAATACTTCTTTACTGCCAGGTGGAGGTAGAAGTCCATGTTTCCCACTTAGCCTCCCTTAACACCCAGAGTGGGTTCCTCATTACTGCTAGGCACAGATGGGGGGTACAGCTCTCCACAACTCTAGTGGGGGTGGCCTCATTACTGCTGGCAATGGTAAAAGTCCCAAGTCTCCACAAGGCCTCCTCTGACACTGTCCCAGGGGAGAGAGAAGGTATCTCATCACTGTATGGTGAGGGCAGAAGTCCAGGCTCCCATAGGGTCCCTACTAACACAGTGGGAGGTGGGGAGCAGTGCACACTAGCTGATGGGAATGAAAGTCCCTGCCCCGTACTTGGCCTTCTCTGACAGCACCCTAGTAGGGGCCTCATTGCAGCCTCCCAAGAGGGGATGTCTAGACTCCCTACACAGCCTTGACTGCCGGGGGTAAGAGCGGGGCTGCAGTTTTTCCTGTGGTGTTTGTGTTTGACTGGAATAGAGTGATTATTTTTGTGTTGTTAGGCTGTCCCTTTGACTAGAGAGAACAAGTTTGTGTTGGAATTTGTTGTTGTTGTTGTTCCACTCTATTGGCATTCTCAGATTTTCAGCTTCTTCAGTTTCAAGTCTGAGATATATGAGGCAAAAGGAAACTCCAGGGAACGCGCCCCTGTGTCAGTCCTCTGGTCCCAGGCTTCCCGGTTGGTCTGCCTTTTCTCATTAGCTTTCAGAGTCTTCTTTGTTTTAAATGTAATACCCAGGGGTTTTAATTATACTTTCTCCTTATCAGAGGAAAAAGGAAAAGCACATCTGCTCCATCTTCCCTAAAGCAGGAGGCTTCCAAGGGCACACTTTGAGAAATGCTCTTTATTATGCTTTGCCATTGTGTTGCAACATCCCAACATGTCCCAAGTAATTTGTTACTTATGATTGTTTAAGTGTCAAGGGTTGCAAAAAGATAGCCAGTCAAGGTGATTAACCTAAAGGGCAAATCTCATCATGCCATTCATGAACTTAAGACTCTTAAATGCCTTCCCAATGTCCAGGATAGCCAACCACTCAAAACTTTTTATTTATTTAGTTCATGGCAAGTCCAAAATTTGTGCTGGGCTCTACTGGGTGCTTCTGTCCTTGACTGGGCTGCCTCATGTGTCTGTGGTCTCCTATGGTCTAGCTGGGCTTTTTCAAATCTGAAATTCTGGCTGGATAACAGGGCTGACTTGGAGCTGGTGGACATGGCCTCTCATCCTGCAGCAGGATAGCTGGACTTGTTCGCATGGAGAAGTCAGGGGTCTGGGAGAGACAGCAGGCACGTACATAGCTCTTGAGGTCTGTGCCTGGCTCCAGCACACCATCACTTTTACCCCATTCTAATTGCCACTCTTAGACACAAAGCCAGTCCAGGTTTAAAGTGTGGGGGAAATAGCCTCCAGGTATTGATGGGAAGAGCAGCAAAGTGACTTTATAAAGGCTGTCAAGAAGGGGTGGAGAATTATGACTAATTTTTCAATCTACCACATCCCTATAATAATGTCTTCTCATTTGCATTTTCTGACATGCTTTCTTGGGTAGAAAAGAAAGGGGCTAGTAATTGCTCATGACCACTCTTTGGAGAATGTCACATGCTTGAGAATCACAGGTGAGAGCAGGAAACAGCTGATAACCAGTCAAGGTGATTAACCTAAAGTGCAAATCTCATCATGCCATTCATGAACTTAAGACTCCTAAATGCCTTCCCAATGTTCATAAAAAATTCTAGATTCCTTAGCATATAAGTCTTCCTACAAAGTCACCAAACTCCTTCTTACCTCACACTCCACACTCCAATGTATGAAACTGCTCACAGGTCCCTTGAAACCCCCATTTCTTTCCAGACTTTGCTCTATCCTGTGTGTTGTTTCTTCTGCCTGCAACACCCTTCCCCACCTGCCCCTCAGTCATATTTCTGGTCTGGCTAGCTCTCCCTCCTCCTTCCAGAATTAGGATGTGGGCCATGCCCTTCAGTAGTCTTCTCTCATCCCTTCCTCACAAGCTGGATTATTGATTCCTCTCTGTGCCTTGAGCACTGTGCAAATTGAGTGCTTGTCATATTGTCAATGGGTATGGTGGCTCATGCCTGTAATCCCAGCACTTTGGGAGGCCAAGATGGGAGGATCACTTGAGGCCATGAGTTCAAGGCCAGCCTTCTCAACACAGCAAGACCTCATCTCTAAAAGAAAGAAAGAAAAAAAGAAATTGTCAGTTTATGAATCTGTCTTCCCTACCAGATTGTAAGTTCTCTCAGGACATGAAACCCAGCCTTATTCAACTTTGTAGCTGCAGTGCCTAGCACAGTGCATGGAATATTGAGTTAATATTGCAACAGATGCTGGTGGCACCGCCATCCATTTCTCTGGAACCCTACAGCACTACCATGCCATGGGGGAAATTTCCATCTGTTGTAGGTTCGTGGCAATTCTAGTTGTTCTTGAAATAAATCAGTAAGCTTGCTTCTTCAGGTAAATAAGAAGTGGGAATAATATCTACTATTTGAAGATGATCTAAAAAGAAAATATAATTTTTATATATCTCAAGCAAAAATTTAAAAAATAATGTATTTATAATGATTGCTTAAGGGATGGAGTTTACTGCTTTGGAATTAGAGGAATTGGACTTTAAGTTGCCTTCTCATGAGATATTTGACCTAGGCAAAGAATCAAACCCCTCAGCCTCACCGGTAAAATGGAGCTAATTTAAATAACTGGATTGTTGTAAGAATTACATGGTATAATATTTGCACCTGCAAAAGCACATAGAAAGCTATTGTGACTGTTTTTGTTTTCAGAAATGTTGCAGCTAGAAACTCACATACCTATACATAACACAAAAAAAGAGGTCATACAGTGAAAAACCAAGGATATTTGTTGTGAACCTAGAAAAGTGTCCTGGCACACGGGCATAAAAAGGTTAACCTTCTGTGTTTTAGAATGTCCACAATGCAGTGACCTTTGGCCCTTTCACAAGTTAAAAGGATCCAGTGAAAGGGGGCAATGATCTCTAGAAATAGGGTTTGGTGGAGTCTCTAAAGGACTGTGTGTGTGTGTGTGTGTGTGTGTGTGTGTGTGTGTGTGTGTGTGTTCTGTTTTTAAAAACTGGAAACTTCTCTGCTAAATGTTCTGTAAACAAGCTTTGTTGGATTAGCAGAACTTGCAAAAAATATGGTAACTAAAACCAGAACCATTGGTATGCTCTAGCATGCCGTGGTTTTCAACCCTTTATAAAAGCCTCTTATGCAAAGCAGATTTCAGCAAAGCCGCTCTGGTGGAAGAGGGAGACATGCCCCATGCCCCTCTGCTTTTCCTCAAAACTCCATCCTCTCCTCTGTACGCAGTGACGGGGAAGTAGGAGACCTGAGCTCCCAACCCAACGATCCCACTAACTGGCTGTGTGATTTTGAACAAGTACTGACCTCTCTGTTTTCATTTCCCTTGCCCATGAATGAGATGATGAGGCACTAAGGTCCCTTCCACTCTAATAGCCATGATTTTCTGAGTCTTTATATTCGCTTTTCCTGGAGCCCCTCCAGCCTCCCTGAGCTATGAGAACTCCACATTTGGCCCCCAACTTTGGCAGAGATGATGCCTTTTCCCTTATCTAAGAAGAGTCAGAATTTTCATGGTAACTAAATGATACTGTATCTGGTGCCATAGAGTAGATTATAGGCTGTTCCTGTCCATATTTATATTGTGGTTTGGCGGAAACTTTAGGAGAAATAAACATTGGGAGCTACAGATAAGGAACTAGTGCTAAGAATGGAAGGGGCAGGATTTCCGTGAATAATCACAATGTTGATGACATTAAGCAAACAGCACGCATATATAGTTAACAATCATAGTTAATGATATTTAAATTTATGTCTCAGACACTTTTTGCAGTAGCATGAGAAGAGTCAGCCTCCCTCAATTCTGAGTCAGGATTTAAAATTCCAGAAATCCTTCCACCCCTACCCCACATAAATTTCAAATTCAACTGGTGTGGGTAGGGCCTAGCTTCCTGTATTTTGGGGATTCTGAAGTCAGCCAAGGTTGAGAATGGATGTATTTAGAGAACTGTCTGTTTCTTCTTGGAGGCAGACATTTCCATGTGCCCATCAAAAGCAAACAGCAAAACTGAAATCCTTTTCTCATTTACCTGACCAAATCTCGCTTTCAGAGGCTGTCATTACTGTTGCAGTGTTACCTAACTCAGGCTTGCCACACAAGAGACAAAGTTAATATTTATACTGTTTACAAAACCGTTCAATAAGTACTGGGACCATGGTGCACGGAGAAGAATTTGCTGCATCATGATCTCATTTCAACTCCCTATGGCTGTTCAGCCGTCTGTGTGACAAAGTTCAGGGACTTTGGACTATCAAAGCTTCAGACTTTGTGAGTCCCAGATCATAGCCCCTTATCTTCAAGAATGCAACTGTAAAAAAAAAAAATTTGGAGGAGCGAGATAATATTGCTCCAGCTAAACTTGTTTCCTGGCACCTGGTGACCCTGTTTACTCCAGAAGAATTGGCATCCCCCATTCAACCACTGTGCTTCCAGCAGCTGTCCTTAAATGATTAATGTAAGCAGGCAGATAAACCTCAGGTCACTCCTAAACCAGAGAACTATCTGCAAATTAATACACAAGCTTAACCTCGTCTGACTGGGATTGAAAATTTTTTCGAACTGATGTCCATCTGACATCACTGAGGGGCTAAGACTGTACTTACTCTAAATCATACCTCTGCCAGGGCAGATTCAATCACTCCTTTGCTTGGCTCAGTTAACAAACTCTTATTCCCACAATAGTCCAGTTGCCAGATAAGTAATACTCGTCAGAAGACTCTTGGAAGTTGACTTGGGAAGCAACCTCATGCTTTCTTCCATGACACTACAATGAAAAAAACCAAGGGTCACAAATTAAGAATTTCAGTGAAGAGACCCAGTAATTGGATTCTGTCTGAGTTTTCAATCATACTCCAAAATTTGAGTTTTCTAAAATACATAATACCTTCCAATTTTGAAAAAGAGCTCAATGAATAATTTCTTAAAAATATTTTCTTTGCCTCAATAATTCCATTCCCAGTGCTTTATAATCTGCCATCTTTCCTCTTTTCCATAAAGGAAGGAAGGAAGGAGGGAGGGAGGGAGGGAAGGAAGGAAGGAAGGAAGGAAGGAAGGAAGGAAGGAAGGAAGGAAGGAAGGAAAGAAGGAAACATGTTACACATATAGATGTGCTTCAAACAATAAAGAGATTGGTTAAGTCAAATGTACTATACCAACTTGATGGACAGTTATAAAATAATTATGAACACTATAGAATCACATGAAAATACTAATGCTTACCAAAAAAGCAAATACAACAATAATCTCTCTTTCTTTTCTTTCTTTTTCTCTCTCTTTCTTTTTCCTTTCTTCTGCCTTTCTTTCTGCCTTCCTTCCTTTCTTTCTTTCTTTCTTTTTGAGATGGAGTGTTGCTCCGTTGCCCACGCTGAAGGGCAGTGGTGCAATCTCAGCTCACTGCTGCAACCTCCGACTCCCTGGTTCAAGTGTTTCTCCTGCCTCAGCCTCCCGAGTAACTGGGATTACAGGCATGCACTACCATGCCCAGCTAATTTTTGTATTTTTTTTTTTTAGTAGAGACGAGGTTTCACCATGTTGGCCAGGGTGGTCTCGATCTCATGACCTTGTGATCTGCCCACCTCCCAAAATGTTGGGATTACAGGTGTGAGCCACCATGCCTGGCCTTTTTTTTTTTTCTTTTGAGACAAAGTCCTGCTCTGTTGCCCAGGCTGGAATGCAGTGGCGTGATCTCAGCTCACTGCAACCTCCACCTCCTGGGTTCAAGCAATTCTTCTGTCCCAGCCTCCTGAGTAGCTGGGACTACAGGCATGCACCACCTCATCTAGATAAACTTTTTTTATATTTTTAGTAGAGATGGGGTTTCACTATATTGGCCAGGCTGGTTTCGAACTCTTGACCTCGTGATCTGCCTGCCTCAGCCTCCCAAAGCAGGGATTATAGGTGTGAGCCACTGTGCCTGGCCCCAACAATACATCTATAGCATGCATTGTGGATGTATTTATGTAAATGAACTAGCAAGGAATAGGAAGAAAAAAAAGTTGATATTTGGTAGCTGTGGAATTCTGAGAGCCCACTTCCATTTTCAAAATTTCTATTAATGCTGTTACGATAGAGATAGCACAATTTTTAAAATTATCTCTTTTTTGCAACAGTTTAAATGTTTTCATATAAGTATGATCTAACACTAAAGTGTCCTCTAAAGAGTAAAAACTTATTCTATTCTGTGAAGGCTTGAAGCTTTTTGAAGATTTAATATATATGTATCCAACATTTAATATTTACAACAAGGATAGAATGTATATATCATCATCCCTTATTTGATAAATGAAGTCTCAGAGGTGCTGGGACATGAACAGTTTGACCAAGGCTGTAACATTTATCAATGACAAACAGGAGTGGAAGGAAGAACACCATAAATCCCTGAGTCTTGAAACTAAATCCAGTTCACAGTCTCTACTTTGCATTTTTCAAAGAGCCCAGTAAAGTACAACATACTCAGTGAGAACTTGGTGAACACTGATTTTCTTAAGTACCAAGATTAGTGCAGTTACAGAGACTGTTAGCCAGACTTCTTGACTCCAGCCTTACTTCTGTCTTGTTCATCGTCTACATACAACTGTGAGATGAATCTTGAAATAGAGCTTTCCTCCTCTCACACTCCCACACTCAAAAACCAATGATGGCTGCAAGTTAATTGTTCAGATTCTAGATCTTGGCTTTCAGGGCCATCCATGATACAACTAGATTCCACTTTAGCCAAACTTTTTGGTTAGACCTACCTGGAGTGTGCCTTCCTTCCTTCCAGTCCAACCTATGTCTCTAACACCTTCTGTGTGGTGAATAATCTCCTACAAGGATCTTTGAGTTTTACATTTCATTTTCACATTAATCTAAAAGGAAATAAACATTTTTTAAAACCTGGGCTGTTTGGATAACCACTTAAAATTGGGTGTTGCCTCTCAATGTCAGTGCCTGGATTTATGTCTGTACAGAGGATCACATTGGCAGCAAGAAGATACCTTTAGCTGCTGTGGGCTGATGTGAAAAGAACAGAGGCAGGAACAGAGCACAGTGATGATATGCTAGTGCTACATGAAGGCCACATGTCACTGTGCGCTGTGTAAGCAGTGGTTTTGTGGTGGTGGAAATGGAGCAGCGTGGTGGGAGAACGGAGTTCTCACACCAAGCTCATGTATCAATCTGCCGAAAGCTTGTGCTGTAGATTTCACCTTTTAATGACATAAGCATCAATTTGGTTACTGAAAAACATCATCTGTCAAAATAAATTAACCTGTTTCAACTGAATATTACCGGTTTTGTAGTTTTATGATTTAATTTGTAAATTTGCTTTGGTTTATAAATTGTGTTAGGCTGTTTTTCATCACATAAAGAAATATCTAGGCTGGGTAATTTATGTAAAAAGAGGTTAAATTGGCATATGGTTCTGCAGGCTGTATAAAAAGCATGGATTGACATCTGCTCAGCTTCTGGTGAGGGCCCCAGGAAGCTTACAGCCATGGCTGAAGGTGAAGGAGAATGAGCATGTCACATGAAGAGAGCCAGAGCAAGAGAGGTGGGTGGCAGGGGAGAGGTCCCAGACTTTTAAACTTGAAGGTCTCACGGGAACTTAGTGAGAACTCACTTATCACCAAGGTGATGGTGCGAAACCATTTGTGAGGGATCTGCCCCCATGATGCAATCACCTCCCACCAAATCCCACTTCCAACACTGAGATGTTGAGGGGCCACACTTTCAAACCACATCATAAATGCTTGAATGTTTTTAGTTATTGTTATTATAGCTGAATAATAAATTACTCCCAAATTTAGTGGCTAACAACATTTTATTATCTCTCAGGATTCTAGTGGTTAACTGGACTCAGCTCGGCAGTTGTCACTCAGAGTCTCTCCCACAATACTGTCAGGTGGTGGCTGGGAGAGGAGGTTTTCTCACATATTGGATGCCAGATCTGGGAAGACTGAAACAGTCAGGACTGGAGCAGCTGTGGCTCCCTGGGCATGTAGCCTTCCCGCATGGTTCCGTGGTGGCTTTAGGGTAGCCTAAATTCATACCAAGTGGCTCAAGGCTCTAAAGTCAGAAAGAGGAAGAGAGATCTGGGTAGGTAGGTAGATCAATTGATTAATTAATCGGTAGATATAGGTAGGTGAAGGGATAGATGGATGGATGGATGACAAAGTCACAGACACACTGTATCACATCTTCTAATATATATCAGAAGTCACCCAGTCTCACTTTCACCATATTCTACTCATTAGAAGAAAGGTACCAAGGACAGCTCACAGTCAAATAGAGGGACAGTAGACTCTACTTTTATGGAAAGGTATCAGAGAATTTGCAGAAGTGTAAAACCACCTCAGTTATACAGTTCCTTCACCTTCCTGTTTGCTAATCTAAATCTTGTCATCCTTTGAAGCTGGCTTAAATGTCCTCAGCCCCCAGAAGACACCCCAGTTTTCTCCAGACCTCAGTCGCCTTTGATAAAACAAGTCTCCTTTGACCAAAGTCCACAGCCTCCATTCTGTACTATAGAGGTGAACCTTTCATTGTATTCTGCCTCACATTGCTTTGTTTCTGGTGATAGCAACAAAAGTTATAACAGATATTGTATATATGTATATGTGTATACATATATATAGATAGATAGATAGATAGATCTAATTAAATTAAAATCCTTATTTTACATATAGGGTCTGAGTAAATTAAAATACTTGCAACAATTCTGTCTTGTTAGCTCAATTTTACAGATGAGATTCAGAGAGGTCGAGCGAATTGCCTGAGATCGCTTCCACTCGGCTAAAGTCTGTTTGACTCCAAAGCCCTTTCTTAAGCCTATGCTATATACCGTTTCCTATCATTTAAGTCGTATTTATGGAGTATGATTAGAGAGCACAAAGGGTGAAAAACAGAAAAGGAAAATGGGGAAGGAACAAGAGTACATGAGGACAGTGTTGTCAGAAGACCGCTTCAGGGAAGCCCAGCACCTGGTGACCGACCCTCCCTCTGCCACCATCATCCTCTCCAACAAGCTCAATCTTCTTCCTGCATTCCCCATCTGGAATTGTTGGGTCAGTCATTAAACCAACTCTCTGTAGCCCTGTCAGTCTTTACATCTGTGAGGTGGCAATCATAAAATGCACCTGCACCCACAGTGACATTTGGAAGACAAAGATACTTTGTACATGTAAATGCTGAATATGCACAATAACCACTCAGAGATGAAAGGCGAGCAGGGAAACTGAACTCTCCTGCTGAAGCACCTCACACTGGTTTATCACTGGGTTCAGACACACCAAAAATTCAACACCCATTTGAGTGCGAACACAATATGTCCTATCACTCATTGAATGTGGTACAATTTAATGTCCTCATTTAAATATCTCTCTGAGAGATGGTTTCTGGAAATGGGGCAGACTTTTGGTGTTATCCTCAGCAAGTGAATTTTCATAATATGAAAGGCCATTTTCGAGGGTTTGCAACTACTTAAATAAGAACCGATAAATAAGTGTCATACAAATTTATTGCTGCTAGAATGCTTTACATTAGCAGGGGTACTGCAAATTTGCTTTTCATTAACCTAACAAGCAGAATTTAATAGCTGAACAGGACTTGGAAACTGCCTGCTTATCAGGTGAGGCACCACAACTTTTCCGCTTGGAACAAGAGACCAATCCATTAGTAAGATTGCACAATGATGAAAATGTATCTAAGTATTTAGTTATGTCTTCAGTTATATTTATGCCCTGCAAATGGGGTTGCCCTGCCAGAAATTTGAGCGCTGGCCAGTTTGTGACTGCCAGGGGTTTAAATTTAAGAGGTATTTTTTAACCAAAATTATTAGGAAGACAGAAAGGGTAAAGTAAAATTAATCTGCACACTGAAGGAAATGCAGTATACTGGTGAAGAGGGTAGTGTTGGGGCATTTTTCTTTGCCACTGACTAGGCACATAACTTGGAACAAGTTACAGTATTTACCTTTAAACTTGAGTCTCCTCATTTGTGAATTAAAGATCATAACAGAGTTGCTTTGAAAATTATGAGAATATTAATGTGTTCAAAACAGTGAAAAGCATAAAATAAAAGTTTAATACATTATTGTTATTGCTATCATCGGGGAATAAATAAAAATGTCATTTCTTCTCTCTTCTCTCTCTCTGTTACAATGGATTTATTTAACTTTTGTAATTTATAAACCCCTTTAAGAATCTGATGCAAAACTATAGTCTGTTTCTCCAGAAAAGTGCACATATGCACACACTCAATATTTTGCAATTTCAGAGTTTCAAGGACTCCCTGGAAAGCTTCGCTCTCACTTATCTTTCTATTTTTCCTTACTGTCATTTTGAAGTTCTGTGGCTATCTATATTTTACAACTACTTAATTAATCTTAATCACAGCTTCCGAAAATAAAAAAGCCAACTCTGTAAAACTATCAGCATTTATATTTCAGATTTGATAAAATTTAAGATCAAGGTAATTGGTCAATCAAAACATTACTGTCTGTTTTAAGCTTGTTAGCCCCTTTCCAAAGGAGTGATTTTAAGTTGATAGTAGAGTTCTCAGAACACATTAGCTCTTAGTAACTGTATTAAAAATGACAGCTCCATTACCAGGACACGGTTCAGAACATATTTAGCCCAGGAGGTTGACACTGAACTCATTATCTTCTCCAACAAACTCAATCTTCTTCCTGCAGTCTTTATTTTGAATTATTGGGTCAATCATTAATTCATTTACCCATTCAGCAACTATACTAAGTGCTGGCAAGGTATAACAGAACAAATCCAGCCCTACCTTCAGGAGCTTAAAGTCTGAAGGAGAAATGTAGGTAAGCAAATCAAGGATTCTGGGGACTAGAATGAAAATATGAGCCAGGTGTTGGGCAGTGAAGAACATTGTATGACTTTTTCCCCCAGGTATTCATTCTGCCCTTCTCTAGAGGTAAACCTCCCAACCTCACTGATGTTGAGCTTGGCCATGGGACTTGCTGTGGCCAATGAAATATGAGCAGGCAAGTTGTACGTCACAAGTGAACAGAAGCTTTAAATATAACCGTGTGTTTTGGCTAAGCCTTTTACTTGCACTTCTGATATCTGCCACAAGGAAGGCCTGGGTCTTGGGATGCAGAGGCAGGAGGAGCAAATCTGCAGCCAACCTGCAGCCCAGAGCAGAGCTGCAGCCCACCCTCAGCCTTCCTATAACGAGCATGATTTGTTAGTGCAGCAAAACCTGACCAATACTGATGAGCTTAAAGAAGAGCATGTGCATTTCTACCTGAGCCACTGAGGAGACAGTGCAGCCAAAGGGATTTTGAAAAGCTAGTGATGATGGTAGGGTTAGTATGGAGGTTGTACAGGTATCTTAGTCACCTTGAGCTGCACTAACAAAATACCATTGACTAGGGTGGCTTAAACCACAGGAATTCACTTCTCTGGCAGTTCTGGAGGCTGGGAAGTGATTTGGATGCCAGATGATTCAGTTCCTAGTGAGAGCCCTCTTCCTGGATTGCAGACGGCCACCTTCTTGCTGTGTTCTTACATGGCAGAGAGAGAGAAGGCTCTCTCTTGTTTCTTCTTGTAAAGGTATTAATTGCATTCATGAGGGCTCCACCCTCATGACCTAATTACCTCCCAAAGGCTCTATCTCCAAATACCATCACACTGGGGGCTGGGCCGTCAACCTATAAATGCTGGGGGGAAACACAACTCTGACCACAGCAGCAGGTCTTGAAGTAAGGTACAGAGATTGAGGCATCCGGGTTGATCATTGTTTCAGTCTACTTTGTGCTGCTGTAACAGAATAACACGGACTGGGTAAATTATAGTGAACACAAATTCATTTGACTGAAGGTTCTGGGAAGTCAAAGATTGAGAGACCACATCCGGGGTTGAAGGCCTTCTTGCTCTGTCATAAGGTAGAGAAAGGCATGACATGGGTGAAAGAGCAAGGCAGGGCAAGACAGGATTAAGCTCTTTTTTTTTTTTTTGATTTTTTTTTTTAATAGAGATGGAGTTTCACCATGTTGGTCAGGCTGGTCTCAAACTCCTGACCTCATGATCCGCCCACCTTGGCCTCCCAAAGTGCTGAGATTACAGGCGTGAGCCACCACACCAGGCCTGAGCTCGCTTTTATAACAAACCCACTCCTGCCGTAGCAACTCGAATCCATTCATGAGGGCAGAGCTCTTATGACCTAAACAGTTCCCATTAGGCCCCACCCCTGACCATTGTACTGAGAATTAAGTTTCCAAGACATGATCTTTGGGGAATATACTCAATCCACAGCTGTTATAAAGGGCCGAGTACCGCACACTCAGGGATTTGTATTGTATCTGCTTGCAACTGTTAACTTCATTTTAAGCAACGGAGCAAAAAGGGCCTACTTTGCATTTCGAAAAATTATTTAATCATAGTGTGGTTGTGTGGAGGGTGTATACGGATATAAGGCCAGTACCAAAGATACTAGTTAGATGATTAGAGCAGTCCAGGTGAGGTCCTTGAAGCTTTGTAGCCACATGGTGTGATTCAGCAGCTCTGGTTAGCACCGGAGGGGGCAAATGGGTGATATGAGTCACCATGAGGAGTACAATTTCAAGGACTAGAATACTGATAAGATACAGGAAATGAGATAAAGAGAGGAACAAAGAATCGCTCCTAGATTTCTGCCTTAGAAAACAGGATTGATGGCAGTGCCACTAACCAGTAGAAGAGAATAACGGGAAGGGGCAAAGGAACATAAGTCATTTAGTCTTGGATCTTCTGTGCTGAGATTCCTTTGGGACACTGAGGTTATCGTGCCAACAAAGAGGCTCGAATTGGAAATCCTGCTGTGGAGTGAGGAAGATCATCCTAGGAACGTGCATGTAGGGGGAATTGACAGGCTCTGAGAGCCACTAATAGCTGAAGCAATGAGAAGCTGAGGAAGAGAAGCCTGCAGAGGAGAGAGATGAAACCATCAGGGAAGCAGGAGAAAAGCGACGGGATGCTAGTGTCAGGGGAAAGAGTGTGGGTACCGACGGACTGAACCTTCTCTCTGCTGAAGCCCAAGGTGAAAAAGGGATCCCTCCAAATTGAGATGTAAAGTAACCCCCAAAGAGAGGGCAACCCTTCACCAGCCATAGCTACTAAAAGCCGCAGAGAGAAGGTAACCCATTGCCATGACAGGAAAACACTCCCTTAACAATCACAGCTAAAGTAATGAAGTGGCCAACACAGTGCAATTGGAAGAGCAAGCGCCCACTTCCATGACCAAAGAACCCCTGGCTCTGTTGTGGCCATATTTGTATTTAAAATGCAGTTTGGAATTTCTACGTGCAAGTGGTTTCTACATGCAAGTGACTTCCATTTTGCACAGCACTGTATGGGAAACATGGGAGTGCTGAGTAATGACTAGGAGTTGGGGTCCCACTGATTCTCAGTGTGTCAGAGAGGGCAAGGCAGCCTGGAGTCAACATCCCTCAGTTCAGTTATTTAAAAAATTGATTGTAACCAAAGGGGGGTTCAGTTGATTGCCACTTGCAAAACTGAATAAAAAGGATGAGTTATGATAGAAAGTCAGTGATTTATTTTTCCATAACTTGCATTGGAGAAACTGTCCGGGCTCATGCCTTAATGAAACCATTTCAAATCTTCAGGCAAAATGCAAAAGAGTTACAAAGAAGAGTTTGGGGTGAAGTGCATGCAAGAGGGACAAGGCTGTGCAGGTCTACATGACTTGTTTCGATGACTTAAGTTACCGCTCCATCTGGTGAATAGGCTGATGCCATCTTGGGCTCAACCAGGTTATAAATTAACTGTGTCCTTGAAGCAATCTCCTGGTGGGGGAGAATTCCATAGGCACCTGGATTGTCTCAAGATTCAGTCTTTGGAACTTCTAAGAAAACAGATTTAGATAAGCTAGCAGTGCAAGGGCAGGCCTGGTGGAAAGGAGAGTAAATGTTATTATTTCATTACTAAGAAATTAACACAAAGAGCAACAGAGAGAAAGCTTAAAAACAGGTTACTTGGTTACAATATGACCTTGGCCAAGTTTGTTCATTCATTCGTGTGTTTGTTCATAGGTTATCAGGGCTTACTTTGTGCCAGATGCTGTGCCAGCAGTTAGAGATACGGTAGTGAACAAGATTGACAAGTCTGCCCTCGCGAAATACTGATTTTTGGCAGGAGAGACAGGCATTAATCATGTAAATAAATAAAAAGTATCTATCTGTGATAGTAACATTAAGGAAGTAAACAGGAAGAGGAGATGAACTGGTAGCGCTCAAACTTGAGCACCCATAGGAGTCAGATTGCTAGACCCCATCCTCAGCGTTTCAGTGGGTCTGCGGAATGGCCTGAAAGTGTCCGTGTCTCACAAGTTCTCAGGTAATGGGGATACTGCTCGTCCAGGGATCAAACCTTGAGAACCAAAGAGATAGACAGTAATTAGGGGAGGTTTTTATAATAATACTAAGGTGGGCTTTATGGCATTTCAGGTGCTAGTTTGACTATGTTAACCCGTTTAATCTTTTTTTTCTGAGACAAGAGTTTCACTCTTGTTTCCCAGGCTGGAGTTCAAAGGTGTAATCTTGGCTCACTGCAACCTCCGCCTTCCAGTTTTAAGCGATTCATTCTCCTGCCTCAGCCTTCAGAGTAGCTGGGATTATAGGTACGCACCACCATGCGCAGCTAATATTTGTATATTTAGTAGAGACGGGGTTTCTTCATGTTGGTCAGGTGATCCTGACCTCAGGTGATCCGCTTGCCTCGGTCTCCCAAAGCGCTGGTAATACAGATGTGAGTCCGGCCCCCATTTAATCCTTATAACAATTTTGTGAAGGAGAAACTAATAGGGTGCCCATTTTAGAGAAGGGGCCACAGACACACAGCTGTTAAGTCTGATGTCCTAGGCCTTACAGCTATTGGATGGAGGTGTTGCAATTCAGCCCCCAGGCAGCGGCTGCCAGGCTTAACTGCTCGCCCTCGCTGTGATTTGCAGGTAAGGGCTGACTTCTCTGAGAAGGTGGTGTTTGAGCTGAGACCTGCAAGGTCAGAATGAGGAACCACGTAAAAAACTGGGGAGGGAGCATTCCCAAGCAGATGAAATACAGCAAAGGCAAAGAACAAGGAGTAGAAGAAAGCTCAGTATCATTAAAGTAAAGCGGCAATGTGGCTGGAGTTAGAAAAGAGAAACGTGGTACAATAAGAAGTTGGTACAATAAGAAGTTGGTACAATAAGCAGGCCGGGCGCGGTGGCTCAAGCCTGTAATCCCAGCACTTTGGGAGGCCGAGGCGGGTGGATCACAAGGTGAAGAGATTGAGACCATCCTGGTCAACATGGTGAAACCTCGTCTCTACTAAAAATACAAAAAACAATTAGTCAGGCGTGGTGGCGGGCGCCTGTGGTCCCAGCTACCCGGGAGGCTGAGGCAGGAGAATTGCTTGAATCCGGGAGGCCGAGATTGCGCCACTGCACGCCAGCCTGGCGCCTGGCAACAGAGCAAGACTCGGGCTCAAAAAAAGAAAAAAGCTTGCAGTGTTAGGCAGAGGGTAGGATCAGTGGGCCACATTTTAGTTACATTTTGTTTTAAAAGCAACTGGAAGTAAAGAAATAATATTTTAAATTAAATGTTTCATTTTGAGAGATAAATGTAAATTCACATGCAGTTGTCAGAAACAATACAGAGAGCATGGGTGTTCCCTTTACCCAGTTTCTCCCCAGTGGCTGCATCCTGTAAATCCAGAGTGATACTACAATGAGAATATTATCATTGAAGAGTCAAGATACAGAACATCTCCATCACCACAAGGACTCCCTGGCTTGTTCTTTGAAAGCCGCTTTCACTTTCCACTCATCTTCTTCCCTTCCTCCAACCTTAACTTCTGTTAACCACACATGTGTAATAGACTTTTATAATTTTGTCATTTCAAAAATGTTATATAAATCGAATTGTATAATGTAACCTTTTGGGATTTACTTTTTTCACTAAGCATAAATCACCGGTAAGTCTGCTGTCCACTTTGTTGTATATGTCAGTAGTTCATTCCTTTTTGTTTCTTTTCTTTTCTTTTTTTATTTGAGACAGAGTCTTGCTCTGTCCCCAGGTTGGGAGTGCAGTGGCACAATCTCGACTCACTGCAACCTCCCCCTCCTGGGTTCAAGTGATTATTCTGCCTCAGCCTCCCGAGTAGCTGTAATTACAGGTGCACACCACCACACCCAGCTAATTTTTGTATTTTTAGTAGAGACGGTGTTTCACCGTGTTGGCCAGTATGGTCTCAATCTCTTGACCTCGTAATCTGCCCGCTTTGGCCTCCCAAAGTGCTGGGATTACAGGCATGAGACACTGTGCCTGGCCAGTTTATTTAATTTTATTGAGGAATAATATTCCATGGTAGAATGGACCACAGTTTAACCATTCACCTGTCAAAGGACAACTGGGTTATTTCCAGTTTGGGGCTATTACAAACAAAGCTTCTATAAACATTCATGTATAGGTTTTTGTATGTCTTCATTTCTCTGGAATGAATACACAGGAGTACGACTGATGGGTCACAAGGTAGTTGCATGTTTAGTTTTTCAAGAAACTGCAAAAGTGTTTTCAAGAGTGGCTATGCCCTTTTACATTCCCACCAGCAATGTATGAGTGATCCCAGTTCTCTGCATCCTCACCAAAATGTGGTGTTGCTTCTATTTTTGATTTTACCCATTCTGATCCATATGTGGTAATATCTCGTTATAGTTTTAATTTACATCTCCCAATGGCTAATGGTGGTGAACATCTTTTCATGTGCTTATTAGCCATCTGTTTATCTTCTTCAGAGAAATGTCTCTTCATGTCTTTTGCTCATGTTCTAATTGGGTTGTTCAATTTTTTATTCTTGAGTTTTGAGAGTATTTTGTAAATTCTACATTCTAGTCCTTTGTCAGATATGTGGTTTACAAATATGATTTCCCACTCTGTAGCTCATCTTTTCAATTCCTAACAGGGGTTTTTGCAAAGTAAAACTTTTTAATTTTGATAAAATACAGTTTATCAATTTTTCGTTTCATAAATTGTAGTTTTGGTGTCAAGTCTAAGACTCTAATCCTGCTCAAGGTCCTAAAGATTTTCGTCCCATTTTTTAAAAAAACATGATATGTTTATGTTTTATATTTAAGTCTGTGATCAATTTTGAGTTAACATTTGTATAATAGGTGAGGTTTATGGTGAGGCTTAATTTTTTTGTTTGTGAATGTCGAATTGCTTCAGCATCATTTCTTGGAAAACTTATCTTTCCTCTGATGAACTGTTTTTACACCTTTGTCAAAAATTATTTGGGCATATTTGTGTGAGTCTATTACTGGGTTGTCTGTCCTATTCACCTATGTGTCTATCCCTTCATCAGCACCTCATAGTCTTGATTATCTAATAGGTCAATATTGGGGGTAGATCATTTCCTCTTACCCTAATCTTTTTTAAAAAGAAAATTTAGCTATACTACTTCCTTATAACAATTTTGTATATATAATTTTTATATATAAAATAAATTTGCAATAATCTTGACTATATCTATTAAAAATCTTATTGAAATTTTAGTATATAAATTTTGTATATAATTTTTACATATAAAATCAATTATATAACAACCTTGACTATATCTACAAAAAAATCTCCTTGGAATTTTAACAGAAATTGTGTTAAACCTGTATATCAATTTGGGGAGCATTGACGTCTTTAACATGTTGAGTCTTAAAAAATTCCTTTCATTAGTGTTTTGTAGTTTTCATCGTACAAGTGCTATTCATGTTTTTATAGATTTACATATAAGTATTTCATTTTGTTTTTGAATAATTGTAAATAATATTAGTATTTTTATTTCAGTGTTCAGGAGTTCACTGATAATATAAGAAATACAATCAATTTTTGGATGTTTATCTTGTATTTTACTGAACTTACTCATTAGCTTTAGAAATTTTTTTTGGTGGATTCTTAGGGATTTTCTAAGTAGGTTATTATATCTTTTTCAAATAGGGACAGTTTTGTTTCTTTCCAACCTGTATGTCTTTTATTTCTTTTTCTTGCCTTATTGTGCCAGCTAGGATATCCAGCACTGTGTTGAATAAGAGTGGTATGAGTAAACAGTCTTGCTTAACTCCTGATAATAGGGAGAAAACATTCAGTCTTTCACCATTGGGTTTGACATTGGCTATAGATTTTTTTTTGTAGATGCCCTTTACTAAGTTGACAAAATTCTTCCCATTCCAATTTTTCTAATAGTTTTTTTTTTAAATCACAAATGTATTGAATATTGTCAAATGTTTTTTTTTCTACCATTATTCATACAATCATGAAATTTTGCTTCTTTAGCCTGATAATACAGTGGCTTCCATTGACTTGCTATCAAATATTAAATCAGCTTTGTTTCCTGTAATAAGTTTCACCTTGTCGTGGTATATAATTTCTTTTATACGTTGCTGGATTCTATTTGCTAATAGTTGGTTAAGGATTCTCGTATCTATACTCATAAAGAATATTGGTCTGTAATTTTCCTTTTTTGTGCTGTTTTTGTCTAGTTTTCGTATTAGGGCAATACTAGCTTTTTAAAAAATGAATTGGGAGGTTTTTCTTTCTATTTTCTGAAAGAGATTGTGTAGAATTGGTTGTTAATTCTTCTTTAAACATATGGTAGAATTCTCTGATGAAACCATCTGGGCCTGAAGATGTTCTGGGGAATTTTTAAATTACAAATTTGATTTTCTGAGTAGTTACAAAGCTATTCAAACTATCTACTTCATGTTGGGTAAGTTGTGGTTGTTTTTGGTTTTCCAGGAATTGTTTTATTTTGTCTAAGTTTTCAAGTTTATGTGTGTAGAGTTATTCATCGTATTCCTTCATCATCCTTTTGATGTATTCAGGGCCAATAAACATATCCTGTTTCCTTCCTCATGTTGGTAATTTGTGTCTTCTCTCTTTTTGTCTTTGTCAGTTTTGCAAGATGTTTGTCGATTTTATTGAACTTTTCGAAGAGCCAGTTCTCTGTTTCATTTTTATTGATTTTTTTCTGTGTTCAATTTTCCTGATTTCTATCCTAATCCTATCATTTTATTCTTTCTGCTTGCTTTGGCTTTATTTTGAACTTTTTTTAGGTTCTTGAGATAGGAGCTTATATTATAGATTTAAGAGTTTTCCGTTTTTTAATGTACAAATTAGTGTTACAAATTTCCCTCTCAGTACTGCATTAGCTGTGTCCCACAAATTTCAATACATTGTAATTTGACTTGTATTTAGTTAGATTTCTTTATTTCCTTTGAGACTTCCTCTTTGACCCATAGATTATTTAAAAGTGTATTGTTTAGTTTCCATGTGTTTAGAGATTTTCCTGTTATCTTTTTTATTGATTTTTATTTTTATTTCAATGCAGTTGAAAAACACACTGTGTCATTTTCATTCTTTTAAATCCATCAAGGTTTGTTTTATGGCCCAAGATAGAGTCTGTCTCACATATATTCCATGGACACTGCTATTATTGGGTAAAGTGTTCTGTAGGTATTGATTCAATGCTGATGCTCAGCAGTGTTATTTGGGTTTTCTATGTCCTTGCTGATTTCTGTCTAGGTATTCTGCTAGTTGTTGAGAAAAGAGTATCAAAGTTTTCAACCATGATTGTGGGTTTGTCTATTCCTCTTTTAAGTCCTGTCAATTTTTACTTTGCATATTTTGCAGTTCTGTTGTTTGGTGCCTACACATTTAGTATTGCTATGTCGTCTTGGTGGGTTTACCCTTTTATCATTGTAAAATATCCCTCTCTGTCTCTGGTCATTTTCTTCACTCTGGAGTCTACTCTATATCATATTAATATAGCCACTCCTGCTTTCCTTTGATTAATGTTTGCATGATATGTCTTTTTCCATTCTTTTACTTTTACTTGCTTAAATTTGTATGTTTAGACTGTTTGCATTTGGTCTAACATATTGATATGTTAGGACTGATGTTGACCACTCACCCTCAAGGGAGGGTGCTCTTTTTTACTGCTGGGTGGCAATGGGGGTTTTGTTCCCCAAGTAGTCTCCACTGACATTGCAGAGGGTATGGCTTCATTATCACTGGATGATAGTGAATGTCCTGGCTCTCTACCCTAGCAGAGGGAGAAAGGAATGCCTCATTACTGCTGAGCAGAGGTGGAAGTCCAGGTGACCCAGGTGGTTTCCACCAACATTGCAAGAAGGGCAAATCTCAAAACTGGCCAGCAGAAATGGAAGTCCTAACTCCCTGCCTCGCCTTCTCTGATACTACCCCAGTATGGATAGAGATGCTATGTTACAGCTATGTGAGGGCAGATTATTTATTGTCTAATAGTTTTGGTCTCGCTAGACTTCCTTTTCCTGATCCTTTGACTAGAGATAGCAGGACTTTGTTGGGATTTTTTTTTTTTTTTTTTTTTTTTTTTTGTCTGCTCTTGTTGTTGGCATTTCCGTCTTGCTGTCTTCTTCAGCTACAAGTCTGGAATGTGTGAAGCAAAAGGAAACCTAGACAACTTACCACAAGTTCACTCCTTGGGTTCTGAGTTCCCTTGACAATCTGCTTTCTTCTCTTCACTTTTCAGAGTCTTTTTATGTTTGTTTTCTATATAATTTCCAGGCATTTTAGTTCTTAACAGGAGGAAAAGGGCAAACTATGTTTACCTCCATCTTCCTGGAAGCAGAACACTGAAATGATTTTTATTTAAGAAGGCAATTATCCTGATTTGTATAAATACTCCTTTGCATACACCTTGCCCTATTTTGTGTCACAGTACTCACCTAGCAAAAGTACATCCCTGGTTTAATCCAACTCCCCACCTACTCTGCTTCTGCATGAATGCAGCTCAATTTGCTGGAGCAAAGCACAAAACACACTGTCTCATTTTATATGATGACTGCAGACATTCTTCTTTTGTGTCCTTAATATGGCCCACAATCGGACTACATTTGCCTTATCCATTCTATCTGTCCACCATTCTCATCCATACAACTAGTTTACTTTCCTTTCCCCTCACTCCTCCAACATTTCTTTTTCCATCTTTACCCACCACTCTCAGCTATTAATCTTGCTTCTTGTGTCCCTGAGAAAGTTGAAGCAATTCAAGGAGAATCTCCACAAATTCCTCATTCCTCTTTTACTCAGCCACCACAGTGTACTCATGTACTCTATCTTCCTATCTGTTGCTATAAATGAACTCTCTTGGGTCCCCAATTACCCCAATATTTAGTGGCTTAAAACAATAAGTTTATATCATCCCACTATTTTTATGGGGCAGAAGTAAATGAGCAACTTAACTGCTGGTTCTGGTTCACAGCCTTTCATGAGGTTGCAGTGAAGGTGTCCACTTGGGCTTTAACCAGGCTTGACTGGTTCTGCAAGATCTGCCACCACGGTGGTGTACTCACATGGCTACTGGTAGGAGTTCCCAGTTTCACACCAAATGAATCTCTCCACAGGGCTGCTTGAGGGTCCTCACAATGTGGCAGCTGATTTCCCTCAAACTGAGTGATCCAAGAGAGAGCAAGAGGGAAACCACAATGCCATTTATGACCTAGCCTCAGAAGTCACACACCATCACTCTGTCACATTCTGTTTGTTAAAAGCAGTTCACTAAACCCAACCCATATTCAGAGGGGAAAAATTAAGCTCCACCTATTGAAGGGAATAGTGTCAAAGTATTACGGACAAGTTTTTTTATTTTAACTTTTATTTTAGGCTCATGGGTGGACATGTGTTACACTTATACCGAAGGACATCACTCTAACAAGTGTCCCCCTTTCTCCTACATCATCCATTTTTACATCTCTACTTGATCATTCCCATCATTTAGCAAACTTGTCATTTTCCCAGCTTTTAAAAGAAACTCCCCCAGATACACTCAAATATTTTTCACACCTTTGCAGTAAAACTCTTCAAAGGAGCTGCCATTAGTGTCTTCCCACTCTTAAACCCACTCCAATCAAGCTTTCGTTACAATTCATGAAATCTCTTCTTGTCAGGTCACCAATGACCTCAATGCTGCTAAACCCAATGATCAGTTCTGAGTCCTCATATTATTTGATAATCAATAGCAGTGATCATTCTCTCTTCCTTAAAACATTTTCTTCATCTGAGGTGAGGCTCCTAGCTCACCTCAGTCTCTTTTCCTCCTACTTCAGTGGTTGCTTCTTTTCAATCTCTTCCACTGATTCCTCTTCTCTGCAACTTATTAATGTTAATGCACCACTTCTAGGACTCTGGTTCTTTGTTTACGTCAAACTACGCTTACTATCTTAGTAATTTCATAAAATCTCATGGCTTTAAATATATAGGTCATGACTCACAACTTTTTGCCTGCAGTATGGTCCTGTCAGCCGAACTCTTGACTCACACATTCAACTGCTTATTCAACATCATCTCTTCTCAAATGTTTGATAGATGTCTAAAAATCAGCATGTCTAAAACTGAGATGTCTCTCTCATACCACAAATCTGCAGTGCACTTAACCTTCCTCATCTCAGCAATGGCAACTCCATCTTTCCAGTTGCACAAACAAAAATCTGTAAGTTATGTTTGACTTGTCTGTATATCTTATAGCACACATCCAATCCATCAGTAAATCCTTTTAATTCTTCTTTTTAAAACATAACTGGAATACAATCTCTTTTTACTATCTCCATGATCACCCAGATCTTTCATGTCTTTTCTCAGATGTCACCTTCCCATTGAAGCCTATCCTGCCCACATTGTTTAAAATTGCATCCCTCACTTCTGTTCAACCTTACACTGCTTTATTTTTCCTTTTCAGAAAAATACCCCTATGGCTGCTGTGTGGATACACATTGATGGGGGTGGAGAGAAAATATATATCCCTTAGAAATATTTTCACCTGCTTAGTAATAGAAAAAAATTAAACCACTTTGGATGAAACGAGTTGTTTTTCCCTCAGACTATGATGTTGGAAGATGTAACTTTTGGACTTAGTATATCAGGGCTAATGTCTCTGTGACTCTAGTGCCTTTTTTCCTCCTTCTCATAACTGGTTGCAGCAGCTCCAGCCATCAAATCTGCATTCTAGGTGAGGAGATGGATGAAGGTAAAGAGGGAATTTCCAAGAGTCAGGGGTATTTTGCATTAGCTTACACAAAGGTGGAGATGAAGAAACACAAAGAGATTTTGCAACATATTTTTGTTATGAACTGGGGGAATAGTAATGAAAAAGGTTACTCCTAGGTTATTTTTATGAGCAATTGGGTAAATGATGGAGCCATTTTTCTAAGTGGTTCAAATGCAAGGAGAAAGAGATATGAAGAGAAAAAAAAAATCAAGATCTTCAAACTGGGCATACTAAATCAGAGATGCTCACCCATCATCCAAGTGTAAATTTCAAGTAGGCAGCTGCATATACAAGTCTGATGGTAATGGGAGATGTCTGGGCTAGAGAGACATGCTGGAGAGTCATGAGCACATGAGTGGTATTTAAAGCCATTGTACCAGATGAGAATACCAGCGAATGTAGTTGGTGTTCAAAATTGAGTCACAGATAAAGAGGAGGAGAAGAAAAAGCTTAAAAGACTAATAAGGAGAAGAAACGGGAGGCTGGGTGCAGTGGCTCAAGCCTGTAATCCCAGCACTTTGGGAGGACGAGACGGGTGGATCACGAGGTCAAGAGATCGAGATCATCCTGGTCAACATGGTGAAACCCCGTCTCTACTAAAAATACAAAAACTTAGGTGGGCATGGTGGTGCATGCCTGTAATCCCAGCTACTCAGGAGGCTGAGGCAGGAGAATTGCCTGAACCCAGGAGGCGGAGGTTGCGATGGTGAGCCAAGATCGCACCATTGGACTCCAGCCTGGGTAACAAGAGCAAAACTCCGTCTCAAAAAAAAAGGAGAAGAAGGGAAAAATCAGGAAAATGTTGTGTCATTGAAATTAGAGAGCAGACCATTTTAAGAACAGAATTACTTAGCCTTTCGGAATCCCAGTTTTCTCCTCTATAAAATGAGGTGAGAATTGCTATCTCTTAGGGTGTTTATGAGAACGAAATGCTATAATGTGTGTAAATGCCAGCACAGTGGCTCACCATGATAGGCACATAATCAAGGTCTGCTCCCCTCCCTTTGGGGTAGCCTCCTAGGCTGTGTTCCCAGACCCATAGAGGAAAAAACACTTTCCAGATAACCTTTTTATATTCTAGCAGTCTATGTTGATTCAATACGGTAAATAGCCATTTGTCTGGAAAAATATTTATGCAGGATGACTAGAACAAATATTGATTTTGTTTTATCCTGGTATCCATATAACTCAAGGACAAGGAAAATTCAGTACATGAATTTTAGAAACAGTAAATGTGCTGCTCATATTTTCAAGTCTGTATTAGGTAACGAATAATTTAACACTTGTTTGATGAATAAACGAATAAATAAATCAAGTGAAATGGAATGACACAATGTCTGTTCCAGGGCAGCATTAAGCTGTTTGTAAGTGTATGTGTTAATTATCTTCAGGTGGTTGGCATAGTTGGTTGAAAGTGGTGTTATCAAGTTAATACTGCAGGACTACTTCTTGCCGCAATACCACAGATTGAGCTATTGATACCAGCAATAGACCGGTGGCAAACCCATCACTACTGAAGGAAACAGGAAAAACTCAACTCAAAGATGAAAAACTCTACCTTAGATCGCAAATTTAGAAGAGGTACCCTACTTCCTAGGGAGCCACTATAGAATTTGTGTCCTCTTTATATATTAAGGCTAGATTTAGCTTCTGGGGACCACTTCATAAGGTCCCTGCAAGTATATTTGTGGATATGTCTCCATGTCTGTGCAGGCAAGGTCTTCGGACAAAGGAGTGCAAGCCTACACTGATACCAGGAAAGATTTACTCACTTACAGCCAAGTGAATGAAAATTAGAGTGGAAAAATCAAGAGACTGTAATTTGAAGTGAGAACAGCATTGGAGTTTGTTTTATTTATACTGACAGTGAGTTCTTGGAGCCAAACATTTTTTCTCCTCGGTTGGTGGCTCTTTGTTTCCTTTTGCTCTTTTTTTTTTTTTTCAGCTTGCTTTGAAGCAAACCCATGAACAAACCCATAGCAAGAATCAAATGGAGGATTTAAATATGACCCACATGAAATTGTTCTGACAGGTTACCTGAGAATTGTTCAGCAACACTTAATTTACCAACTTCCTTTTCCCCTCACTAGTGAGGGATGTATGTACAGACTTCAGGGAACATGGTTGAATAATGGTTACGGAATCTAATTTAAACTTGTTTTTAAATAGCAATAAGATGCATCCTGGGTTGAAGAATCAATCTCACAGCCGCCTAAAACCATTTTTTTAAATCACTCTTTTATGCAGCATCCCTGGAAAGTCATCCATTAACCCAAGAGAGAAAGCATGGACTCCCACAAAGGAAGCATTTTGTTGCCCACTGAACACATATTGAAAGCACTGTTCTGTAGTTTGAAAATCTTCAATCTGTTGCACCCTTTAAATCTTGGCTGGCGAAGACAGGACCTAACAGATCGCATTCCCAGAGTTTTGCTGGCAGTACTGATAAAATGAAGAAGCCAGCAAAATAAAGACCACATTGCTAGTGTGTGAGGTTCAAGAAACCCTGGTCAAAAATTTAATGTTTGTAAAATGGAAAGGGAAACAGCCTATCCTCCAGCGCCTGCTAAAAATGTAATGATTTTCCTGGCATGCTTTAAGGCAAGGGCAAATCATAGTTCTGAGTTCAATTTCACGTGGCCCCTTGAGAAAGGAAGCTGAAAGCAGCAAAGAAAACCTCTAATCAGGAGTAAGATAAGATATTTGCTGCTTGTTTTCCCTCACAGCCCATGCCAACCAGTGGAACAAGAGCTAACATTAATGGTTTTTTCCTCAGTGCCTTTGGGAGGCACTGTGAGCCCAGGTGACGCTAAGCTAAGCGCTGGCCAGGTGCAGAGAAAACAGGCAGGCAGGAGCTAGGGTCCGTAATGTCAGGCGGCCCATGTTGGAGCTTAGATTAGGAGGAGAGAGTAGGTGATGGGCCTGTGGACCAGGAATAGTTTTGGAAGGGGGTGGGGACGGGATGTGGTTTTAATAATACAATAAGAGCTAATTCTGATTAGACACTAGCTATATAGTATATAGAAGGCATTGTACCAAGTATATTACACAGATTATCTTTTTATTTCACAGAGGTTAGTTACTACTATTACTCCTGGTTCACAGATGAAGAAACTGAGGCTCCAGTAGGTTAAGGGTCTTGCCCAAGTTTCCCCCTGCACTGAGTGGGGGAGCCAGGGCTCACATCCAAAAGCTATGACTCCAGGACTTCACCTCTTAACACGTGGTGCTACATCAGGCTTCGGGGACTCAGCGGCTGAGTCTCTGTATTGGGGCGAGACCATGACATCCTCTGGTTCTGTTTTCTTCCTTCTGCCACTCTTCTGCAGACCTGACCATCACCCAGCCTCAAACACGGTTAACAGGAGAACAGAGACAAGCGAGACAGCCAAGGAGAGGTGGTAGGCAGTGCAGGGCCCAGGACCAGGAAGAACTAGGTCACTGGGAACTAGCACTTCCAAAATCTGCTGGCGTCAACGTCAAGAGAACTTCTCCACAGTTGTCCCCAGTTATTTCATCAAGGAGTGAAAATAATGAAACTCGGATAAGATAATGGCCAAATAGTGGAGTAAAAGCCACACTAGGAAGTAATGTGTCCAAGAGTTTCCTTTTCACTGGTATTTCTGAACATAGTAAGGAAATACTTTAGTATGTTGCAAATTGTGTATTACTGCCTTCAAATCTTCAAAGAGTTTCTTGAGGAAGGGAGCTGATTGGCTCTATGTGGCTTCCAGAGAGGCATGAATTCCTATTAATTCTATTAGGAATGACTGTCTATCAGTGCACAAGCAATCCACAACGCAGGAACTTCACCACAGGGCACAGCCGAGCAGAAGCGAGGTCACTGGTCAGGACTTGGCTGCACATTATAATCCCCTGGGAAGTTTGAAGACAGTCTGATGCCTTGGTCTCACCCCCAGAACTTCTTACTTAGATGATTTGAGGAGGAGCCTGGTGTTAAGATCTTTAAAATCCCCCCAGGTGATTCCAAAATGCAGCAATGTTTGAGAACCACTTAGACACCTCATCAGGGATGCTGCAGCGCAAATTGAGTAGTAGGTGGATCAAGAGTATTTCCAAAGGCCCTTTCAATTCTAAGATCCTAAATTGCTAACCAAGTTCGTTCACTCTGAGCTTGTTGTTTGTGATGGCTATGAATAATTTTGCGATTCATTATTAGTGACAGAGGACTACAGTTTTTTAAATGTAGAAAAGTGATATGCTGTAAGCAACAGAAGACCACATCCACTCTTTTGGATTTCTGTCTCTTCGAAATCATGTTTAAGGCAAAGAAGCTAAGAAAACGTACGATAAATTTAGAATGCTATTAATCCGAAACCACCCTTCCTCCCTGGCTCTGTATCCTGGCACACTGGAACATGGAGAGTTTCTGGAGATTAATAACAACAGCGCACATGGATCTACTTGCATCTCAGATATCCAATCTCATTGTTTCAAGGGAAAAATGATATTGGACTTAGATGAATTTTCCAGAGGGAAAAAAGAGTGTGGGGTAGGACTGCCGGCTGGAAAACACAGGAACACGGCAGACCTACTTCGGTCTCCACTCACATCCCTGCTATCTTGTATCATTTCTCTCACTCCTAGATCTAAGTATTGTATTTGGCAGAAACCATCAGAATCCCTTCAAACCGCAGTCTGAACTTCATACAAGGGCCTGAGCTAATTCCACATAGGGACTTAGAATCACAGTTGCCAGTGGACTATTTAAAGACAGAAGTGCGGGATTTGTATCAACATAGCTGCTTCCAGTAGATGCGGCACGGTTCAAGGAGTCCTGCCTAGTGGAAACAAGTTCTCGGTCTGATTTGAACCTGCCATGATCCCTGCAGTGTGACTTTGGACCAACTATGTCCCCCTCAGAGCTTCAGTAACCTTAGAAGTTAAGCAAACACAGAAATGCTGACTCACTTCAGAGGGGGCATTGTGAAGCCCAGAAAGAGGCCCTGCATTAGTAACACAAAAGGAAGCTAAACTGTGTTTTCATGATCCTAGACTAGAGTCTCCAGAACTTTTAACTTGATAGAGCTCTGTGGTTCCCACTGTGGGGAGGGCTGTGACTGCCAGCGGAGCTAAAGTAGTTATTCAGCACTCGTCCACAGGAAAATCCTAAAGCTTGAGGTTCTGAATATTACCCCGCTAAAAAATATATTGTGGAAAACTACACTGTTCCTCTGTGAGTGAAGAGTTTAATACGTTATATTGATGACAAATCAATTTCAAGCTGTTAATGTTGAACTTGTCAAGCAGCTTTGGCAAAAGAGAATGGGTTGGCAAACAACTTCCTGGAATGTGGGGGCAGAATGATTTAGAAACCTCGGAGCTCTGGGAGGTGAAGGATGCTGGGAAAAGAGAAACAAGATCTGGGGTCTGAAATGCCCACTCCTATGGGGAAGGAAATCTCTATGACGATTGAAATCAGCTGCTTGAGCGGGTAAATGATTGGCAAGAATGGAAGGCAGTTAATGAACCATCCACTGGCTTTGGAGGACAGCAAATGATGGAGAAACCAAAGGGAGACTGAGACAGGGAGGAAAGCAAGCCATAGCTCCCCCTTGTCAAAGAAGAATCTTCCCAAATCTTACTGCAAGGAAGGGAAAGGAAATCAATACCACAGTAGGAGATGATGCCACATGAAACCAATTGGCTGAAGATTATGCTCACAGAGAAACTGAACTTCACGAGTATATTTTTCCAAGGGACAATTTGGCACCAGACTCATAATCTCTACGTGCTCTCACTCTCCTGCGGTCCCAAGCATGGAAGCATTTTTGTAGAATACCCATCTCTCACTCTTGCTTGAAAGTTTCTTAATCTACTCTGCTCCATCCACCTTCATCTAGACCCCAGTTGAGCAGCCCACTCTTGTGGCCAACACTGGGATCTTGTTATGACCCCAAACCACTCCATCACTGAGACATTGAACTGTGATCGGTCACACCCCAACTTTATCTCCTTGTGTGGTTAACACGCTGTTCTCTATTTGCTCTCACTGCACTTGCCTGTGGAGCCCATGAGACCTCATAAGATCTCTTTTCAATTTTTTTTTAAGACAGGATCTCACTCTGTCACCCAGGCTGGAGTATATAGTGATACGATCTCAGCTTACTGCAACCTCCACCTCCTGGGTTCAGGTGATACTCCTGCCTCAGCCTTCCAAGTAGCTGGGACTGCAGGCATGCACCACCACACCCGGTTAATTTTTGGGTCTTTTTTTTTTTTTTTTTTTTTGTACAGACAGGGTTTCACGGTGTTGCCCAGGCTGGCCTCAAACTCCTGGACTCAAGAAATCTGTTCGCCTCAGCATCCCAAAATGTTGGGATTACAGCTCCGAACCACCGTGCCCAGCCAAAATCTCTGTCTCATGTATCCTGAACCCATCCAACATTCCCAGGTCAATCAGTTCTCTGGGGGGAGGCAGCGGGGGAGGGGTTCCACTGCCTTTCCTGCATACCCAAAATCATACCATGATGGCTTGTCTATTTCACCATTTTCCCTCAGTAACCATAACTCTCACTACACCCACCGCCTCAAGAGACCCTTCCCCATACTCACCCTTCTAATCTTCTGTATCAATGCTGCCAAACCCTGCTTGGAAAAAATAATACAAACATCTAAATTACAATCCCCACAGTTTGTGGTTTCCAGCTTTTGCTGAGCTTGCAGTGCTGCTTGGCAAGTCTTGCCTTGCTCTGGTCACCTCTAGGCAGCCATCCCACATTCCCAGTGCTCCTGGGAAGCTCCCCTATTCCACCCTCAACCCAACCCATCTATTCTCCACCTTGCCCCCCACCACACAGAAAAGATGAGGTCGTGAAATGTTCAGTCTTTGTCTTCTCAGCCTCACCTTCAAACTTATCTAGAGCTGCATCCAGGCCTGCCTATTTCCCCCTGCTCTAGAAGGAAGAAGGAACCTCCCTGGCTGTTTGAAATTATTGCCTCTTACCCTCTCCATGCCCTCTAGCCTGGTTTCTCCCTTTCCCCTGGCTTCTCTTCCTCAACTTCACACACTTGCTCAAGACTCTCTGCTCCTTCAAAACAAACAAAAAAGATGACCGTGGCTCCCTTCTATTCTGCAGCTCCCCTTAATCGTCTTATCTCTCCTCTTTCCTTTCCAGCTAACCTTCTTTAAAATTACTTTTATATTCCTTGCTGGCCCCTTCTTACCTCCTATTTGGTCTTTGATCTGCAAAAATCTGACTTCTGTCCACTCCACCGGAACTGCTCTTGCTCTCACCAATGATCAACTTCCCGATCCCAGGGATTGTGTGTCGTTTTTATCTCGCTGAACTTATTTCAGTTTCTTGAAGCCACTTTCTCCCTGGACTCTCTTCAGTTCTCCTTCTGCCTCCTAAACTGCTCTTGTCCCTTAAACGTTGCTGGACGCCAGGATCCTCTCCTCTTCCCTGCTCCCCAGCTCCTCCCTTGTCCCTGCTGTCACCTGCTTTTGGTCCTTCCTCTGTAAAACTACCACTGTGGACTTTCTTTTCCAAAATGCAAATCTGATCATGTCGCCACTCTACCTAGAACTCTTCTAGTATCTCCCCAGCACCCACTGGACAGACACCCTTCTCCTTGTTAGTGAACACAGGGCTTTTCGCAACGTGAGTGCCAGCAACATGTCCAGCTTCATCTCCTTTTTCTTGCTGAAAAGCATTCTGTACTGCAGCCATTCGGAAAAACTTGCACAAGCCCTGCCAAGCAAGGACAAACTATGATAAATACTAATGAAGTAATATTAAATAAAAGGACATTCTAATAGGAGTTACTTATAGAGGGTTCAATTAATGTCTTCTCATCTTAATATTATTTAATATTTAAATGATTTTTTCCTCCAGAGAGGTTTTTTATACCTTTTTGTCTTTGCACAGCTGTTTCCTTTGTTTAGAATGGTCCTTCCCACTTAGTAAATTACTGAACCTTCAAAATCCAGCCTGAATGAATGTCCCAGCCTCTACCACCCTTTGCTTGCCTCTTTCTGGCCTTGCTCTCCTGGCCCAGCAGAATATCTGGCTTCCTTTTTTGTCCACGGCGTCTTGTGGCACCTCCACTGTGGCGCTGGTCCAACTGAACTGCAATGTTTCCCTCAAGTGCCTGTTTCCCTCACTGGTCTGAGGGCTCCTTGAAGGCAGGGATCATGTCTTAATCATCTTCAAATCCCCAATCCAGCCCATTCCTGTCACACAGGCAGCTCGATGAATGATGAATTTTATTAGGTTAGACCATTTGAAATTGTCATTTCTATAGATCACAAATAATTGAATACCAGCAATTTCATGATTTGACCCATACTGTAAGTATTTTTGGTGTCTTTCTCTATGAAGTTTGAAGTACCTTACAAGCATTGTGTAATTAATCCTAGGGAAATTCCTGCAGAATACTATGAGAAACCATGATAATCACTTTATACATGGTTCAGTAGGTCAGTGACAGCAGTGGAGCTGAAACTAGACGTTCTTATGGTCAAATCCCTCATCCTAGGGTCCACAGTACTAGACTCATGGAATTCTAGAGTGAGAAATAAATTCAAAAGGTCACCTGCCTGTCAGCTCCAGGCAGTGGGACACATAAATCATCCTTAAATGGCTCTCTGTCTTTCCTATCATTTGTGCAAAGTTGAAGACGATATGCTCTCTTGCAATAATAATTTAATATTTCCCTCTCACACCCTCACCAGGCAGTCCATTTCTAACCCATCTTTCTCTTGCTGCAATATGTCAATTTCTGACTTTATGGAGATAAAAGCGGTTGCAATGTACCCAGCTTCTAATAACCCTCCTACTACTTATTACAGCCACTTGGTCTCCCCTCAGTTTTATTTTACTCCTGAAAAAAAGTCCCTTCTCTTCTAAACTCTATTCATAGGATTGTCACATCATTTTAATCAAAAGATTTCAGGATCTTCTAAAACAGTATTTCCCAGTTTCATCAGACCATGTTAAAAATGGAATATCCATTAACATCCTCCTGACCTAATGTTCGGTGGAGTGAAATTTGGAAAACAGGGCTCTGTGAGGTTTGCACATTCCTTTTTAAATGTTAGGATTAAAAATTAGATGTGACTTCCTAGTAAAGGCATCACTTGTATCACCTACAGTACAAAGACAATTTCCCAGCCTTTGCAAGGTCATAATTCTGTTTACACACTTATTATTGCAATAGTGTCTTAAACTGAAGTCTCATAATGTCACCTCATACTTAGAACATACTTGTGCTTTTTTAGTCTTGAATAATAATCAAGCTTTCATTCCCTGTCTTGCATAATGACTAAGTTTGGATTTTATTTATTGCATATGCTATCTTGATTGGGTTCTGTAATCTATTTTTTTCTCTAAATTGTTCTCATCATTTTAAATTCCATCCTTCCGAAGTCTTAGCAACCACCCCTGTCTTGTCACCTCCACTCCCCCAGCCCTCAGAATTAAAATGTTTGTACCTTTCTGTCTTTGCACAGCTGTTTCCTCTGTCTAAAGTGGTCCTTTTCACTCTGCAAGTTGTATTAGGTTGCTTTCAAACATACCACCTTCAAAGTTAATTTTATTTTATTTAGAAATATTAGATAGCTTGGGAGGGAAGTTTCCTGGTAAATTTCAGCTAGCATTTATTCATACTTTCTACCTGTTTAACCCTGTGCTAGTTACTATGACAGCTTTCCAAGCTCACGGTTATTTCAGCTTGGTGAAGAGGTAGTTCATACTTATAAGCGGTTCACTAACAGTGGAAGGTATTACATAATAAAACACATAGAGGAATAATAAAAAAGTAAGTGCCATGCAGGTCATAAGAAGAAAGATATCAAGATTGGACTGATCTATGATGTGAAAAGTAAGGAGAATTTAAATGTTCAAAAAGAACGAAGAGGTGATGAGATGAAATGCAGAAGTAACAGCAGGTGCAAATATGATCTATCTCTATTGTCGATATGGATGGGTGAACAATTGGCACATAGGTCAGTTACAGCCCCTATTACTCTGTACTAGTACTAGCTGCATGTAAGTCTGGCATCCTCACTGCTTTATGACTACAGTAGTGGCAGGGACCATAATGTCCTTATCTACCTAGTGATTTTAAGGGTGCCTGGCCTGTAGTACATGCTCAGCAAACATATGTTTAAATGTTTAAAGGAAAATTGGTTTGAATGGAAAAGCAAGTTAATATGGGGCATAGTGAGTAAATTCAGATTACTGAAGCTCCTGAAAGGCACCTGGGCAATTTCAGTTTCTTTGGGTGGGAGCTGCTAGAGTCTGGCATGGGAGTGACAAGATAATGGGATATTTGGGGAATTTAACAGGCAATAATGTTCAGAATGAATTAAAGGAGGAGAAAGAGAGAAATGAAGGAATAAAGGAGTTGTCTAATCCTCTACCTATCACTCTTATCTCTCACCCTTCCATCTCATTCATGCTTCTAGAAAGATCTTTGGCATTTTGTTATCTTCATGTCCCATTCACTCCTTAGCTGCTTCAAACTTCTCTTCTGTTCCCACTTCAGAGCATTTGACTACTCAATCTCTCTGCAGTATTTAACATCATTAACATTTATCCTTTAAAAATAGCTCTTTTTTATTACATAATTATTGTAACAAATTTAAACAATACTTAAAATGCAAAGAAGCAAGTAAAATGTACCCAAATCTCCTCTTCCAAAGATAATCACCATTAACACTTTGGGGAACATTCTTCCAAACCTCTCTCTAGTCTATGCATACATGCACAAGCAGATGGCTCTGTGCACAGAGATTTACATAAATTGGATCATGTAACACTCATTCCTTGCAGTAACTTGCATTGCTTTTCCTAAACAATAAATATAAATGTCAATAAGCATAAGCATAAGCCTGTGTAACTTCTGATAGGGGCATTGTGCTCTAATGAGTCTGCAGCATTATTTATATTACAAGTTCTCCAGACAATGAATGTTGTTTCCAATTTTTACTATTCTAAACAATGTTTCAGTAAAGACTTTTATGCATTTATCCTTTTGCCATCTGTATTGTATTATTATAATTATTTGTATATTTATTTTGAGGTATAGTCTCATTCTGTGGCCCAGGCTAGAGGTCAATGGTGCAACTTGGCTCACTTCAACCTCCGCCTTCCGGGTTTAAGCGATTCTCCTGCTTCTGCCTTCTAAGTAGCTGGAATTACAGGTGCGCTCCACCATGTCCAGCTAATTTTTGTATTTTTAGTAGAGATGGGGTTTCACCACGTTGGTCAGGCTGGTCTTGATCTCCTGACCATGTGATCCACCCGCCTCGGCCTCCCAAAGTGCTGGAATTACAGGCGTGAACCACCGTGCCCAGCCCACTTCTTCTCTAAATTCTGTTATACATTACTTGTTCTTATAACCTGTCTTTATTGTTCATTGGCTCTAATTTTTCCTGGTAGTCCCGCCTCTCTAAGGTTTCTTGTCAGATTTCTTCATGTGTTCCTTCTCTGGCTTTGGCTTACCCTTTAAACATCCTTATATAATTGATTGTCTTTGGCTCATTCTTGCCCTTGTTCTATGTCCTTTTCCCAACCAATCTCATTTACTCTTACAGTTTAACTGCATCTAGATGGATAAGCACAATTTCCATTTCAGAAACGATGTCAGGATCTTCATTGCTGACAGCTCAGTACATTCAGATAACTCAGTGTACCCAGCAGCTTTACTCTTCTCTCAAACCTACTCCAGTTCCTATTCACTCAGCCATTTTGATGTCTCATACACAAGCTTGGGGGTTATTTCTTATTCCTTCTTCCCTCATTGCCCTATGTCCAATGAATCATCAAGTTTGTGAATCTTATCTCCTAAAAAATATTATGAAACACCTTAAGGTTTTCTCAGGAAGCTACAGAAAGATGTGTTATACCAAAACAAGGGCGTAAACCAAAGAAAGGAAGACATGGTAACCAGTATATAGGGAAACCCAAGACAGGAAGCAGAAGAAGGAAATACCCAGGTTGACGAGGAAGAAAGTTCCAAGGCAACAGGTGCTCAGCCAGCCCGGGCAGGAACCTCTCTAGGTGGAGCAGGATAATCGAGGACTCTTGGAGGGATGTTGTCAAAAAGAAAACGAAACTGCTAGAATGTGTAAGGTGTTTGAACATACTGGGAGTTGTTTTTACACTTTGGTAAAATTTTGGAGATTAATTAAGTGGTTGCTTTAGAGAAAAAAAATATACATATACATGTCTCAACTCTGACTAATAATTCCATAATCATAATTATGATACTGTCAACATAGAATATTGACTTAATTGAAAACATGGATATAACTACACTGGAATGATGGAATTTTTAAAAAGTGAGTTCCACAGCAGGTCCACATTCATGAACTCGATCAACTGCAGATCACAAATATCTGGGGAAAAAAATGTACTGAACATATACAGACTTTTTCCTCATTATTTTCTAAACAATATGGTATAACAATTATTGACATAGCATTTACATTATATTGGGTATTATAAGTAGTCTGAGATCATTTAAAATATATGAGGGAATGTGCATACATTATATGCAAATACTATGCCATTTATATCAGGGACTTGAACGTCTGTAAATTTTCATATTTAAGGGAGGTCCTGGAACCAATCCTCCACACATACCTAGGGACAACTGCATATGCATTACTTTGATTTTTAAAAACAGAAAGAAAGAAAAGTTGAGTCCAGGAGTGGTGGCTTACACCTATAATCCCAGCACTTTGGGAAGTCAAGGCAGGTGGATCATTTGAGGTCAGGAGTTTGAGACCAGCCTGACCAACATCGTGAAACCCTGTCTCTACTAAAAATACAAAATTAGCCTGGCATGGTGGCGCACGCCTGTAGTTCTGTCTCCTAAAAATATTAGGAGAGAGGCTGAGGCAGGAGAATCTCTTGAATCTGGGAGGCAGAGGTTGCAGTGAGCCAAGATCAAGCCATTGCACTCCAGCCTGGGCCACAAGAGCGAAACTCCATCTCAAAAAAAATAAATAAATAGAAAAAGAAAAGTTGAGAAGATCCCAAATATTCAGCAATAGACAAATAGACAAAAAATACGTCCTTCAAATAGTGGAATATAGGTCACTGTTTAAAAAAACAAGGTAGAGATATATGGAAAACATTGAAAATTGTCCAAAATATATTTAAAAATGTAAAAGCAAGTTGCAAAAGGTCATAATGTTATTTTCAGAATGAATCAAATTAGAATAGTAACAAAACCGTTAATGATTTAGGTGGTGAAATTTCATGTTTCATGTTATATAGTTTAGTAATGTTTTAATTTTGTACAAGGTAAAGGTTTTGTTTTTTATTTCTAGTTACAAAATTATAATAAACAGGTATTTCTCACATGTACCATGTCCCCTTCATTCCTAATAATTCTGCCTTTTGAAAAGCTCTTAAGTGGCTTATTGACAGCCCCAGAATAAAGTCCAAGCTCATTAGGATGGTATTTAAGACTTTCCAGGAAGGGCTCCTTACCTCTGTGCCTGGTCTGGGCCTTGGCCACTTTCTACCTCGCCCTCAGGAGCTGTTTGCACATTCACTGCTTGTCACTCTTGTGCTCACCCTACCTTGCCCAGGTGACCTGTTTCCACACCATGGTTCCTCCACAGACTCCTCCCTCCCCCCTCAGCCTCCACCAGAGTCTAGGTATCTGCTGGGGGAAGTCTAGGTATCAGCTGCTTCAGGAAGCCTCCTCTCTCCACTGAGCTGGGTTGGAGTCCCACCCCCAAATTTCCCAAAGCAGTAGGTGAATGACCTATCATAGGACTTACTACATTGTTCAGAAGTGATTATTGTTTGTGCTAGCCTCCTTTCACTAAACTATTAACTCCAAAAGCATTGAGGCTGTGATTTACCCATTTTTACATCATCAGAGTCTAGCATCTAATGAACATTGAATACATGGTTAAGCTCATTGAATAATTCAGGCACAAGTTGATAAGAATTTGTTTTCTACCCACTAGGGTTAAACATTACTAAGAAGCTCTGCTTTAAGGGAAAGGACACTTTGAAAAACGTCTGTGCACTGGCCATCTCTAATCCAGGATATGGAAGAATGGGAAAAAAGCAGGTACCACTGTCTTCATGCCAAACTTTGTGTGAATGTAGCGGCAGTCATGCACCAAATGGTGGAGAGTGTGTGAGCAGGCCACTGGTGACACAAGTGACAATGCTCCCTACTCATTCCCTGTCACTTTCCTGAGCCTGAGACCCTCTCCTCATGACATCTTTGCCACACAGGTATGCTTCAGAAGGCTTTTACCTGTCTGTGGAGCTAGTCTTTTGACAAGTTCTGAATTAACTCCACGGCATTCAGATTCAGCACCTATAGACCTAACTTGCCCACCATGGTTATGCAGTAGAGCCAACATCCTTGCTGATGTCCAAGCAGATTCCGTTTATAACCAGAGTTCTTCAAACTCCACAAGTCTGTGGACTCACATGGGGTCTCACTAATGGTAATGATCCCAGTTTTACTAGGTAAAATCCGAGTTTCTCTTATGATCTGCCCCTACCAACCTCAACTCATTCTGGTCTCTCCCTTTCTCACTCTTATGCATCCGTATCAGCGTCTCCCCTTGTTTCACATCGATTGCCTAAAGCATATCCTAGAGCTTAGCGATGCAACAGATATAAATATCAAATATCCTGCATTTTTGAATATTTCTTATGTTGTAGCTTCTTGGTAGAAATAGAATGCAGTCAATCAGTAAAATAAATAAGCACTAGGTTTAAAGTAAACCATTAATAAAAATGAATACCTGTAAGTCACTCCAAAATAATGAGGATAGACTTTTTAAAATAGATCCTGCTTTGTTGATTTGGTTTTTCAACCATGTAAATATTTTACTTAATTATAAAACAAATTTTAAAAACCCAATTCCCATAAATAAAAGAAACCACACAGACAGAAAATTCTCCAAGTAGTATTAAACACAGTAACTTTGTTATATACATCCTTAGTGAAATATACCCTACTGAGAAAAACAATTGCAAAAATAAAATATGAAACTGTTTCCAATATTCTCATTATTGGTGCTAGCGTTGGTATTCCTATTCTGAGACTGTTATATGTATATTGTGGAGGATTTTTTTGAGTAAGTATAATGGTATAATTGATAACAAAAAAAAAATTTTCTGGTAAAGGAGAGATGGATATAAGATTCATGAGATTGGGCCTGGAGCAGTGGCTCACACCTGTAATCCCGGTACTTTGAGAGGCCGAGGTGGGTGGATCATTTGAGGTCAGGAGTTCAAGACCAGCCTGGCTAACATAGTGAAACCCCATCTCTAATAAAAATACAAAAATTAGCCGGGTGTGGTGGCAGGCGCCCCTAATTGTAGCTACTCGGGAGGCTGAGGCAGGAGAATCACTTGAACCCGTGAGGAAGAGGTCACAATGAGCCAGGATTGTGTCACTGCACTCCAGCCTGGGCAACAGAGTGAGATGCTGTCTAAAAAGAAGAAGAAGAAAAAAGAAGATTCACGAGGTTAAGTGAAAACACTGTAACTCTAAATCGAATTGCAAGTATTAATACAAATTCATGATATATTTTATTTTTAAAATCAATAACACATTTCCTAGCTCTGTCACACTGAAAAGACCTAGAAACCATAATAATCCAGTGGCAATGAGCTTCCTGGGTAATCAGACTGTGGTCTTTAAATGCCATCTTCCAATAAGAAAATCAAGGGTCTTTGGAGAAATGACTGAAACCAAGCCTGGGATTGAAAAGTACAGGATGAATATAAAGTATTTTGTCAGAACAGATAGCTCAGAATCTGTAAATGGCTATCAGGGTGATGTCTAAGCAGCCAACCTCGATAAGGAAATAAGTGCAGTAAATTCAAATACAGCACGTACATTTTAAATCATTGAGTTTATATTGTACCGTAAAAAGAAAACTCTTATTGTTACTTTGGAGGATTCTTAGGAGCCAACTCATTGGAAAACTGGTAAATAAATAAAAATAATTAAGCATCAATCCTACTTTTCTACAAGAACTATACCTCAAGAAACCTAAATAATTGAGAAGGCATTATTGTTATAAAACTATTTTAGCTAATAATGAAGAAGAAATGTTAGAATTAGAATATCCTCATTTTGCAACATCAAATGAATCGATCTCATTTATAATAACCATTAAAAAAAGCAACCAGATATTATGTATCATCCTATGGAAAACACAACGTAAGTGAGTCCTACCGAAAAAAAGAAAAATTGAATGTCAATGTGATCAAGTATCTAAATCTAACTACCAATTGGTAAGAATTTAGGGAGCAGAGGTCAATGTTAAATAAACCACAGGGAAATGGTAAACAAAATCCAAAGTTTGGGAAACTCTACAAACAATGTTTTAACTCTTCTTTAAGGAGATGTCTTGGAAAAGAAATGGGAGTTAGAGGAGAAACCTAGAGATTAAATGAGACCTAAGAGACATGTAAACCAATCTGTACATTTGAAATCACAATGTATTGATTTTATTTAGATTCTAAATCAAACAAATTAACTATTTAAAAATTATTAAGATAATTGAGATACTGGGAACACTATGTAGGTATTGATCATGAGGAACTATTGTTAAATTTTTAAATATGGAAACAGTATTATCCTTTATCTTTAAAAAAACTATTATCCTTTGTCTCTTCTAGAGATACATTGTAAAATATTAGCAGATGAAATTAGATGATGTGTGAATCTTACTTCAAAATAATCCAGAGTAGATATTATGGGTAAGGATATAGGTGCAATATGACTGTAAGCTCCAAACTCATAACCGTTGAAGCTGAGTGACAGGTATTCTGAAGTTCATTATCCTATTCTCTCTACGTTTTCACACATTTGAAATTTTCCATGACAAAAGCTTTTTAAAAAATAGATAAGTATGTGTCATCAAAAAGAATGAGTCTAGTCTGGAAAAGACATTTTACAGCCATGTTCATAGCAGCATTTTTTTTCACAACAGCCAAAGAATGGAAGCAACTCAAATGTCCATCAACAGATGAATAGGTAAATAAAATATGATATATCCATACAGTGGAATATTTGTCTTAAAATGAAGGAAATTCTGCCACATGCCTAAACATGGATGAAACCACAGGACATTATGCCAAGTGAAATAAGCCAGACACAGAGGGACAAATATTGCCTGATTCCTCTTACATGAGGTATCTAAAAGAGTCAAACTTAGAGAAACAGAATAGAATGTTGGCTCTCAGAAACCAGGAGGAGAGGGTTGGCACTTGTTGTTTAATGGGTACAGCATTTTGGTTTTGCAAGATAAAAAGAGTTCTGGAGATTGGTTGCACAACAGTGTGAATGTAGTTAACACTACTGAACTGTATACTTAAAAATGGTCAGAATGCTAAATTTTATGTTATGTGTATTTTTCAGTTATAAACCTCTATTTTATTTTTAAGTACATCTGGATCAGCACGATTCTGGGAGAATAGGCATGATCACAGGAAGACATTATACAAGCAAGACAGTCTTGGGATTATAAAACATTTAGATGGAGTTGGGTGTTAAAGAAGAAGATAAACATGGAAATGCAGTTGAGTTAAGGGGGGAAAAGGATGATAATGAGCCACTGGTCTCCAGAAGAGCCTGGATCCTATAGACACCTGTGCTGGTGTGTACGGAGACCCAAGCACATGAGCCCTCCATGTCCCAGGCTCTATATTACATCCCTGTATTGACAGTGTAATGCCTGGACAGAGAACCAGCAGAGCTCATTCTCCTAAGGACCTTCATAGGTTGACATGAACTTGTGGTCACTGAGCCAGCATGATGTCCTGATTCTTCTCCCAATCTCTCACTCTCATTCCAGACTCCCCAGAAATAGTAGACTAGGAAAGATAAAAGTTAAAAATTGCCTTTAAACTTGATGGCTTAATTTTGACATCTTAACTTGGAGAGGTACATGAACTTTAAGACTGAAATTAACCCTAGAAGCTAATTAATAAAACTTTACACCTAAATGCTTAAGTACTTTTTCAAAACATCAAACATTCTGCTAAAATATAATAAAGTATTAAGGCCAAGAAAGGGGTACTTTATATAATTGGAAAAAGCAGACTATTATGAAACACCCATTAACATTTTTAAGACTGATGCACAGTAAATTTTTATACAATGTAATTAAACAGAAAAAATAGTGCAGATTAAGCATTAGTGCTAAAAAGGATGTCAGCACTCTTTGCAAAAACATTATGGTATACTCCCTGTTCAGAACAAGTGTTTGAAACTAATGAACAAATATCCATTCAAAAAGATTTGGTAGCTAAGAAAATTAAAAATGAATTCTGAATTATTTCTATTCTAGATCATCTGTTCCAGAACCCTAATGAAGTTAAATAGTGCAACTAAAATTGTAATTCTAGTTAGATCACTGAATTTTTTTTAAGTATACCTATGCTGCTGTAGTAGTTAATTGAGCTGAAAAGAAGGGTTGACTAAGGAATACTGAGAAATGAATAGAATTATAAAAAAAAAAATAGATTCTGTCTTACATAACATTTCCCAGGCTATGTCTGCATATTCTTAATACGTTTTTAATGAAATATCTTTATTATTAGTAGTTTTTTAGTCCAAATGTCCACATCTAAGATATTTTATTGTCAGTTCCAGAACTATGAGAGGCTACAGAATGGAAAAGACCATTCAAGGGGCTGGCTAGAGGTGGGGCAGGGGGCGCAGAATGGGACCAGGATATGGACAAATTCTAATATCAAAGCAGAGTCAAGTGTATGAATATATTCTATCAATGCAAGTGACATCAGAGGATCAGGAACCACTCTCAGTGCCCTTCTTTGTATTCCCCTGGCACCCTGGACAAACCTCCAACATTGCCCTAGTAGAGGCTATATTACAATTATTAATTTATCTATTGTCTACTAAATGCTTCTTTAAAATTGCCCTCCTTGACTTATTTAACTTTGCGATTCAAGCCCCTGATGGTGTGTGATAGGAAGTACGTATTTAATAATTGCTCTTGGGTATAGAATTAAAAGATGGAATGAATAGTGCGTAGTTATCTTCCAAATCTACTATCTTAGGCTTTATTTTTATCATGAGCTCAAGATCCATATTTCCAGTTGGGTGTTGGACAGCCCTGCCTGCATGCCCCAAAGGCATTTTAAACAGATCCAAAGTCACAAGTCACTCACCAACCTCTCTCCCCACCCCCAACACTCGGCAAACCTGTCCTTTCTTCCATTCTTCCTATTCGTTTCCTCAAGTACGTCTTAAAGATTCAAGCAGGCAGAGAAGTTTACAGCAGATAACAGATGCTCATGACAGAAATATATTTTTCTAGACTTCAGTCTGAACAGACTTTTAATACTGAAGTGATGGAGACCTCAACAATAATCTCAAACACTTCTAAGAAAATGAGATGGATATATGTGAGTTTGCCCCCTTGACAGTCCTTTCCATAGGGACCTGCTCTATCCAAGCCCTCTGAAGCTCTTTAGGGGCTGCCAATTGCAAGTCTTCACTCATCTTATTCACATTGCCCAATCAGAGTCTCGCTTCCTGGAACCAGCACAATGAGCAGAGACGGTAGGTGGTTGAAGCCGAGTCACTCAATAACCAACTATTTAACTAAAATTCCAAGAGCTGGCCTGAGTACTGCTCCTCCCAAGGTCAGGAATATCCTTCCTCCTTAAATCTGTGAGCACTCAGGGATTCTTTTAATCAACAGTGTTTTCTTGTGTCAGAGTCTATTGCTAGAAGCTAAAATCAAAGAACCCTGATACAAATGAAAATTGAAACATAGTCAAATATGTACACTGATATTTTAAATTGTTTTCCAAATGGCTAAAGAAAAGATAGATGTGGAAGTTTTATAATGAAACCCAGGATTTGAGACTCTAAAATAACAGATCTCAGAAAGAGAGGAAGAATTGACGGAGTAAAATCCTGCTGTCATTTTCATTCTCTCTTTCTCTCTCTCTTGCATGCACACATGCACACATTCTAGATGAGAAAGAAAAAGGGAAATATCTATGGAAACTATTGTGGATATCAAAGAGTTTGGGAGGAATCCTTATTTTTAAAACACGTGCAAAACTAGAAGAAGGGGCTCAGAATCAAGGCTAAACACAAAAGATCCTGTGTGAATAGAATTTCAAAGCTCAGATCAAGGTGAAGCTTGTGAAAAATGCTGATATTTGTAGTTGTACATGGAAGCTGGAAACAAAAGAAAGTTAAAGGAAAAAAACTAACATTTTTTGAGCACTTACTGTATGTAAGGCTCTGTCCTAGGTATTTTATATAGGATGATTCAATTGCGAAAAAAAGAAGGGTAGGGATACAGATGGTGAAGTCCTTTGTTTGAGGTCATTAATGTAACCTTAATAGAGGTTAATTAAAACCTTAATCTTCTTCCTCTAAACTAGAGAAATTTTAGCATTTTATCTGTATCCTGACACTTATAGGCTGAATAAAATATAAATGGAGGCCACTTAACCATATGTCTAAATATTTAGAAGTTGGAAGTCAAGCTTGGCGCATGTCCAGCTCGTGTTTCTAGCCAAGGGCCCACAGCCATTCCAGGGAATCACCCTTAAAATGCAAAGCTAAAAGAGCCATGCTCTTTCCTGGATGGGGGCACAAATCTGCTGGGATAGAGGCAAGATGGAAACTGCTTCTGGGCCCAGGAGCCCAGAGCGGGCACTAGGATAGGGACAAGCCTGGTTGTCTGGTCATTATCACCATAGGGAGCCCAGCCGGCTAATTCCTTCCACTGCCTTGCTTTTCCAACTGAAGCAGTTCGAAAGGCTTCCCAAAATTACTCCTCAAAAACATGCAGTCAGCTGATAAACCCAGTCTGCCCAAACACTTACTCTGGGATATTTGGGGTGGCCAACATTAAACACAGCAGCCCAGCTCTTTGCCAGGTTTCTAGACAGTGGCCATGATTTTCTTCTAACTAATACCCCGTCTTCTGAAATGGGAGAGTTTCCTTATCCCCCTCACAGGGCATGTGCCAGGGGTGTGGCTCACTTCCACCTGGCTACTCAAAACCCCAGGGGAAGCATGCAGATGGGCAGGCGCCAAGGCCACGGAGAGTGCTTTTGGGCTCTGGCCCCACAGCAGCCTGTAGGACTCCTGAAGCCCAAGTGGGCAGTGTTACAGCGTGCTCTTTCAGCTATGTCATCTGCAGACAGTTTGTGTTAGTCAGCTTAATAGACCCTCTGCCTTATCACAAGGACAGGCAGCCAGCGTGACAGCTGAGTTCTTGCCCAGTGTATCAGAAGAATCAGATCACACGTAGGCTTAAAGATTGAGTGCAAGTTTTTATTGAGTGGTGGAGGTGGCTCTCAGCGAGATGGTTGGGGAGCTGAAAGAGGTATGGGCTGGGAAGCTGGGCTACCCAGTGGCCAGACTCTCCTCTGACCACCCCCAGCCAAGCTCCCCTGGATGTCCGCGTCATTCCACAGTTGCTGGTCTGCCAGTGTCTGCTGATGTGTTCCTCTGCTCTTCTCGATACCCAGCCACTTGTATCTGTACCCGCTTAAGGTCTCAGGTTTACATGGACACAGGATGGGGGGCATGGTGGGCCAAAAAGCAACTTTATGGGCATGAAAACAGAAATGCTTGTCCTCATTTAGGTCCGTAAGCACAGGCCCATGGGTGGAGCCTTTTCCAGAACTCTCTAGCTAGCACTTCCCTGCTGCACTCCTGTATCATTACCCCCTACCCATCATGTGCTAAGCCCAGCATCCTCCATCCTCCTGTGAGGCTGGAGTAGGGTCCTATTCCCACATGTGTCCCTTTACCAAAATTTTCATTTGATCAATCAGTTATCAAATTTTCAAAAAAACCTTAGGAGATATAAAGAAAAAAAAAGTATTTCTGTATCAATGTTTGTCATATGTAGAGCCCTCTAAAACCTGTGACCAGGGCAGATGCCCCTATTGCTACATGTAATGGTGGTAGCATTTGTATCTACACACCTCTTAAAACGTAGCATGCAAAGTTGAAAACAGCATATAAATGGAATCTGACCAAGGCAGAATATATTGGGGCTATTACTTTCCATGATCTGTTCTAACTGTGCAGCCCAAGATTATTAGCTTTTTAAGAAGTCACATCACACTGTTGACTCATATTAAACTAAGAATTAATCTAAACTCTTAGGTTGCTTTCAAAGGAACTCCTACCAAGCCAGTTCTCTCTAATTCTGTAATTGATGGTTTTGAATCTAAATGCAGCATTTTACATACAGTACTATTACATCTTCGTTTATTAGTTTTGAATTTTTTTAATGTCATTTGTAGTGTTTGCCATCACTCCTATACTTCCATCATGGGAAAAATCAGTAAGCTATTCTATATCTTCATTCAGGTATTTGATTAAAGCGGTAAGCAGGGGAAACAGCAGGTAAAGAATCAATGAGGGAAGCTTAGAAACAGCAGGTTTCAACAGAGCTGTTTTGAAATGTTATTTCTAACAATTAGTTTCTACCAGTGGCATGAGCTTCTTGAGAAGATGTGAGAAGAATTCAAGCAAAAGCCAAATGAGACTCAGCAGAGGCTACAGAAAGAATTTTGGGATATGTAGACTTCAAAGGACACTTCTAAGATTCCATAATTTTATGATTCTAAGTTCAGAGTTATGAGAGAAGAGCTTGGCATTCCTCAAGCCCATATGGGACTCCTGTAGGAAACCTTTCAGTGCCCACCAACTGATGCAATGGCTCCTTTTTAAGGTCGCTTCTCCACTGTGTCCCTTTTACGGTTCTTACCATAGCCCGCCTTTTTTTATATAGTAGATGTTGGCCTAAGGGCCTCATTTCACCATAAGCTCCTTGCATTTAAGAAACTACATTTTATTTATCTTTATTTCTCTTGTACCTGTAGAACCCGATTTGTACTTAGTGGGTATAATATTAAATTGCAGGTAGGAAACAAGGGAGCGAGTTGGAGTTTGAATCCAGGAGACACATAGAGTGCCAGGTGCAAAGGGAGGTTAGCAGGTGCTCCATGAAGGCAGAGGCCATGCCCATCTTGTCCTACTCCTCGGCAACCAGCAGAACGTTTCGCATGATATACACTCAGTGAAATGTTTGTAGAATGAAGGATGAGTTGACAAGTTTTCTGAGAAGTAATTCACTTTAATTCATTTTCTGAGTAAGTGATACAGAGTCAAGAAGAAATTATTTAGGCAGTTAGTGAGAGTAAGGAAGTCCTCAGTAAGGTTCTCCTTTTAATGAAAAGCAGCCCCCAAATCATTTTGTTTTCTAACAAAGTTCAGCCTCTAAAATCCAGCTGAAGCTTACACAGGTGAATGCTGCCAGCTGTGCTAATAGGAAAAGGCTATCTGGGGGCCAGGGGTGTCCAGCATGGCAGCTCCATCTTCCCCTTTCATTGTCAACCACATGCACAGTAAGGGCAGGCAACATAGCATCGGCCACATAGAGGCTCTACTTGCATAATAAAAGATTAGGGTGGGATGACCAGCTTCCTTGTGCACCATGTAAATGTCACACCCGGTCCAACCAATCTTTGTGCCCTGTGTAAATCAGACACCGCCTCCTCAACCCTGTCTATAAAACCCTCTGCACTCTGCCAAGGGCCAAAGTCCCACTCGGGTACCCCTCTCTCTTGCAGGTGAGAGAGCTGTTCTCTTTTCTATTTCTTTTGCCTATTAAATCTCTTGCTCTTAACCTCCCTCCACATGTGTCTGTGACCGTAATTTCCTTGGCATGAGGCAACAAACCTCGGGTATTTACCCAAGACGAGGAGACTGCTTTAGTAGGGCAAGAAGCGAGAGACCACAAGAAGAGCCAAATCTGACATCCTTTTAGAAACCCAACCTGAACAGCAAGGCCTCAATTGTCCTAATTGTTCTGAGAACTCAACCCCAAACCTGGCTTAAGACTTTCCAACCGAGAATAATTCTCTGATCTGAGAGCCTCCTGGTGTCTAACAGCTTCCACCTATCATAACCTTTTGAGTCAAACTTCTGTTTCAGAGTAGGCTTGCCAGATTTAGCCAACAAGGAAACATCCAGGAGACCCAGTTAAATTTGGATTCTAGGTAAACAACAAAAATTTTTTTTCAAGATAACTGTGTTTTACACCATCTTTGAGGCATGCTTATCTTAGACTAAAAATAAAAAACTGCCATTATGTGAAATTCAAATTTAACTGGGTGATCTGTGTTTTATCTGGCAATCCTGTTTGGGAGGTACATTCTGCACTTACTTTTCATAGAAATTGCCTTTTCCTAAACGTCACTGGACCCACGCCCTCCGTCTCATCCCCTTGCACAGTGCAGTGTTAAATGCAGGCTGCAGATTATTATGGAAGTAACATCAAATATCAAAGTGCCATTCATTAGCCATCACACTGCATGTGATAAAACTTGTGATCCAATTTAGTACTTGCCCCCATGTTAGAGGGGTAACAGAAAGAAATTGAGTTCCTTTCCTCAGTTTTCACAGCAAGTCATTGTAAGAGCCAGAATTATGATCTAAGATTCTGAATTTGGAGGTTCTCTGAATTATATTGCCTCTCTGTGGGAGACTATATCTCTTTTGCAGTCCCTCCTCTCTTAAAAGTCTTAAAATTACTTGACAATCCCCTCAGTGTATAGCTAAGGGAGGGGGGAAGGGAAGAGCAATGACATTTGAAAAAGGAAAGCATGGCCGGGCACGGTGGCTCATGCCTGTAATCCCAGCACTTTGGGAGGCTGAGGTGGGCAGATCACAAAGTCAGGAGTTCGAGATCAGCCTGGCCAACATGGTAAAACCCCGTCTCTACTAAAAAGGCAAATATTAGCCGGGCGTGGTGGTGAGTGCCTGTAGTCTCAGCGGCAAGGGAATCCCTTGAACCCAGAAGGCGGAGGTTGCAGTGAGTCGAAGTTATGCCACTGCACTCCAGCCTGGGTGACAGAGCAAGACTTCATCTTGGAAAAAAAGAAAAAAGAAAAAGGAAAGTATCTGTTACATATGAGCTTTCCAGCAGGCCGCTGCTGTGACCTGAGGCACCTAAATCTGGTTGAGTCCACTTGGCATCCGATGGCAGTTCCAAAATGCTCCTTTAAACAGCCCCTGAGGCAAGAGAACAAATACAAGTGACTTCCTTGTGGCCTGTTTGTGCATAGTTCTGTGTTGTTCTAGGCCTTAGAAAGATTACAAAAGGAGAAAAAAGAAAAGAAGGAACAGCAAGCTGGCTGGCTGATTTTTTTCAACCTTTAAGTCCCTTAAACACTTTAAGTGACATGCACAAATGGCTTAATTTTTGAAAGTTGTTTTTGTGCTGAAAGATTGAATGTTTGATGCCTCAACCCTGTGGCTCTCCCTCCAGCCCAGCCAGGATTCAAAACATCTTTCCGTAAAACCGTCTGTTATTTAAAACATTCTTGGGTCTTAAAATATACAAAACTCAAGACCTAACTTCTCATGGAAACCCCAAACACATTCTTTCGGGGCTGGGTTCCTTACAGAGAGCAATTCGTAAAACCTTGCTTATTATTTGGAAACAGGTCTGAAGTTGGTCCAGTTTTATCCTTTTCCTGGTCCATCACTCTAATGTATATTAGCGTGGGAACTGGTTATTAACTCTTTAAGCTTCTAGCTGTAATATTGGGCAGAATCCATTTCATTTCATAGCAAAGCAGGAGAGACATAACTTCCGGATGAAGGTAATAGCCGTGCGCATGTATAATTGAACCAGTTTTTCTTTGTCAAAAACTGTGCCACGATTGTCTGAACTATAATCCTGCTTGAAACCTGTTGGAGACCCAGGACATGAAAAATGTCTAGGAATTTTACCGAAAGATCAAGCCATGGCACACATCTTCTGTGTTATTCAGTATTTGACAACAGGTACCAACCATAGTGACAAGCCCCAAAAGTGTATTTGTTTACGGTGAAATATTTTAATGATTTTGGAATAGACTGGTCTGGAAATACCTTCTTTCTATAACTGCCAAGGTACACTGACAAACTGAATATTGTGGTTCAACGATGACAGCAGCTTTTTAAAGCCTTGGCTGACTTCTTTGCTTTTCCACTAGGCAGGCAGCCCCGGTGAGAGAAGCTTCACCTCCCAGCTGGGAGCCACTCTGTAAACAGGGACACTTTGGGTCAAGGTCCTGCCAGTGTTTGTGTCTCTGAGCTCAAGAACCAAATAACCATTGCTGAACAGGCTTAGATCTTACTCTATTTTGGAAATAAATTAGCAATGTTTAATATTAATGAGGAAAAATTATGATGTTCTTAATATAGGAGGTACATGTGGCTTTGCATGCAAACAATGTAGCTTCTAAAAGTTCTGATGAAAAGAAAGTGGTAGGCAGAGAGTAACATGATGTTTGCAAATGAGCGCAGCTAGATGAAGAATTTCTGTTCAATAGCCTGCCGGGGCTGTGGTGCAGGGGAAACAGCACGATAAGCTCCAAACTGCTTTTCTGCATGGAGGTAGAAGAATGCGAGATGGGGCTGCTGAGAGGCTGCCATGGTTTTCAAAGAATGAGCTCAAACTGGACCAGACCCTCTGGTGACAGCTCTGTCAAAGAAGGAGGATCAGATACACTCAAAAATGAACGTCTGCATTTCCATTTTTGTGGCTGTGGCCAAATCTGTCCTGTTTCTGCCTATGGGTCAGCATACTGAGGCAGGGCCCTCAAGATCACAAGCAATATTGTTTTTGAAAAGCACCAGCCCGTTGGAGGTGGATTTGCATGTCCCTGCAAGTGCCATCTAGTAAACGGAACTCACCAGCCAGGATCGTGGAGCACTGAACACACAATAATAGAGATATGGAGCTGAGGAGTGACTGGGTAGAGCCTGACTCTGACATCACCTCTAGGAAGGACAATGTGGGCAGCATTCCTCGCGGCTTTATGCTCAGCTAGGGGATATTGATTTTTCGGTAGTTAAACCAAGCACTTCAGGGAACTAAAAATCCACACGGCACAAAAATCCCTTTCTAGGTAAGGAGTTTTCGTTTGCAAATCACCATGAGACAAGCTCAAGTAGAACAGAATCTTATGTTACAGGGGTTTCCAAACCACTCTGCTTCTTTCTCCTTCTAAATACCAGCTCCAAGGAGAGCTGGAGGAGCGTCTGCCTGCTGAGGCACCGCAGCCTGGCCGGAGGAAGTCTTAGGCAGGATCAGCATCTGTGGACAGCACTTTCTGTATTTGTTTCTGTGAGATGCCTGCGTTCAGCCTGGGGTCTGTCCTAAATGGAAGGCAATTTCCCTCACATTGCCATCCTGTCTTCGCCAAGACAAATGCCGTATTGTTTGTTCTCTCAGAATGATATCCTGAGTACCAAAAACTCCAAGATGAAAATGAACGGCCACCCCCATTACGGATGCAGTTCTGACATAGCAAGTTGCACAATCTCTTGGGACCACTACTCTTGCCAACCAAAAATTAAAACCAATTTGGCTACATAACAAGGAGCTACAAACATAATTCTTTTTTTCTTAATTTGCCAAGAATTTGATGTTCCTGCAAGGATGAAAGTGAGGCATTCAGAACTGTTTTAAGAGAAAAGAAATTGAGGCTGAAAACATGTTATTCCATTTTCTTTTTGCTGAAGAATCAAAACACTTGATTCAGACCCACAGCAGAAAAGTTTCATGAGTGAGAAGGTGTACAAGTTGTACCTTTTGCTACCAAAAGCACACATCCATGATGTTGAATTAGGAAAGGAAAACATTCCTGTGGAGCTGAGAAGACACAGAGGCCCTACCTAACAGAGTCTGTCAGAAACAGTAAGATTATAAACTGATTTTTGTTGCTGCATCCTTTTAAAAAGTCCTCAGAATGATAAAAAAGAAAGAAAAAGAGAGTCTACAATAAAGATGACTAAAAATGAATGTCCAATGACAGAGACTTTGGTAGTTATTTTTATGTTTACTGAATCCCTGCTACATGCCACATCTGTTCTAGGTACTTGGCACATATTGGTATATTATTAATCCCATTTTACAGATGCAGAAGCTAAGAAACAGAGAGACTGTATAACTTGCCCAAGGTCACACAGCCAGCAAGTGGCAAAGCCAAAATTTAGTGCAGTCTAGCACCAAAACATGTGTTCTTTCATTCTTTCTCTGGTTCTTTCTTTCTTTCTTTTTATCTATCTTTCTTTCATCTTTCCTTCTTTCTCTCTCTCTCTCTTTCTTATACTCTAAGTTCTGGGTTACATGTGCAGAACGTGCAAGTTTATTACCTAGGTAGACACGTGCCATGGTAGTTTGCTGCACCCATCAACCCGTCATCTACATTAGGAATCTCTCCTAATGCTATCCCTCCTGTAGCCTCCCATCCCCCTGCTATCCCTCCCCTAGTCTCCCACCCCCAAACAGGCCCTGGTGTGTGATGTTCCTCTCCTTGTGTCCATGTGTTCTCATTGTTCAACTCCCACTTATGAGTGAGAACATGTGGTGTTTGCTTTTCTGTTCCTGTCCCTGTGTTCTTAATTAGCAGACTTTGCTGCCCCTTGGGATCCTTTAATCTTGTTTTTTCCACTCTGATAGATGTGATATGATGAGATACGCATAATAAACACAGCATTTGTGGTATCCCCAATTTTTGACACACCCACACAATTTTATGATAACACAAATAGGGCCCCATATTTTTATTCGTAACATGCCATCTATTAACATGCTTTCATATGAATAATAAAATCAGTCACCTAAAGACATCCAATAATACATACAGCTAATCTTTTTAACTGAACATTTTTAAAGACTTAATTTTTTCTAGACCTCCGCCCCAAAATTAATATTGATAATGAATATCACAAAATAACAAATATAAAGAGATTTTGTATTTCTGTTAAAAATAGAAAATAAAATATGAATTTTAATCTTATTAATATGAATATTGCAATTTTTACTTATATCATGCAAGTGAAATCTGCTTTTGAGTCTATGACCATAACTCTTGTGTTATTATTAACAGATATGTGCACAGCATCATTCTTATGTAATGCAAATATAGATGTATTTTATATCTGCCCTTTGTCTACCCTTGCATTCTTGCTTGTTAAAAAGTTATTCATGAGTAAAATTTAAAAATAAACAGAAGTACCTGAGATCAGGAGTTGCACATTTTAAATCACAACTATACAGCACATCGGTAACTATCAAAAGAAATCGTAGCAGAATGGAAAAACGTGAAGCAATGTCACTATAGATATAACCTTGAATCAGCTCTGATTTTTTTAAAAAAAGGAAAAAGAATTTCAGAACCCTATTTTATAATTATTAACCAACTAGTTGCTATGTATTTATAACTCATTATAACACATCTCTGTGTCTTGCTATTATGGTTAAGAGCAGGTGAACTGGATGAATTTCACCACAGCCCAATTCAGCATTCATTTATTCATGCATTCAGCAAATACTGAGCACCTCCCATGTGTCAGGCTCTGTTTGCCCTTGTGGCATATCCACCAACGATTGAGTTTTCTATACCTCAAGCCCAATAAGAATGTTCAGTATATTGAATAATATAATTTTTATTAAATGCTCTGGGCTTTGCTGCCTTTTTTCAGCTCTTTTTCTGGGCCTCTTTCCAACTGGGTGGCCCTGCTTTTTCTAGAAGAGCACAGTAGAAGTTAAAGACCTTTAATCTGAGTCCAAAGTACCCTCTACAAATTCCATTTCACTCCTAAGTAAATTGGAGCGTAATAATTCCAAAATCTCAGTGACAAAGTACCCCAAGGCTGGTGCTTATTGTCACCTGTCTTTGGCTGTTTGTCATCAGCATGTCTGAAAGCCCCCGTGATCTCGTCTGTCATTGTTGGGAGGCAGATGGAGCACAAATGAGCTGGGATGGTCACAGTTGGTGGAAGAAATCAACATTCCTCCTGAAAGGCAGACTACTTAAGAAATGATTCATGGGCTTTCACTTAAAAAAAAAAAAAAAAAAAAAATGGCTGTTGACTCCCAACTCTAAAGTTGATTTGGGCTATAGGGAAGTCAAAGTCAATAGCAGAGAGAAAAGTCAAGGTGGCAGACCTTGAGGAAAAAAGAAACCATGACTGTATTCTAAGTGCCATAATTAGAAACCTCTGAAAACCTCTCTCTCTCTCTGTCTCTTTCAGCTATGAATTTCAAAAATACGATAGATTTTTCTGCCTGAAAATAACAGTCTTAAGGATAAAAGACCCTTGGGAAATCCAAGAGGAGGCAATTGGCCAACCTCTACAAGGCAATTAGCAGTCAATCAAAGTACTGTTTATTTGCTTTTTATTTAAAAAAAAAAAACCAACACTTCATTGTTTACATGACTGCATTGAATTTTTATGAAGCCCATAATAGAAACTTACTGACTCATCAACAGAGCTTGAGTTGATTCAGAAAATGCTGCAATAAAAATCTCAACTTGGTATTTTGGGCCTTCTTATAAAAGACAGGGTTTCGGCAGCTCATTAAAACAAATCCTGGATGCACGCGGTGGCTCACGACTGCGATTCCAGCACTTTGGGAGGCCAAGAAGGGCAGATCGTGAGGTCAGGAGTTCGAGACGATCCTGGCTAACATGGTGACACCCCGTCTCTACCAAAAATAGAAAAATTAGCTGGACATGGTGGCGCGTGCCTGTAATTCCAGCTACCCGGGAGGCTGAGGCAGGAGAATTGCTTAAACCTGGGAAGCAGAGGTTTCAGTGAGCCGAGGTGGTGCCACTGCACTCCAGCCTGGCAACAGAGCAAGACCCTGTCTCAACAAAAACAAAAACAAACCCTGAAAACACACTTTATCACTTGAGATGTTTTTCGGGTTGTTGTTGTTGTTTTGTATGTGTGTGTGTGTTTGTGTTTAACAATCCTATATCTAGGTTTCTTTTCCTGTATTTAATCATTCAGTGGCATTCTTTGTTCTACCTTGAAATTACAAACAAACAATACACATCACAACTGCAAAATTCATTGCATAGGACTGTTGGGAGAGGGATTTTTAACTCATTATGGAAGCACAAAACAAGACAAGTCTAAATCAGCAGGCTTTCTGCTTTCTGAACAGATGTGAAACGTGTTCTCTTCCATTGGTGATGAGCCACAAGAGGTTGGAGGAACTGGTCTGGTTTAATCCAAAGTCACCTGAAGCTTTGTTTGAAGTTCATTAAGGCAATTCGATTCAATTCAATTCAATACACATTTGCAGAGCTACCTCAAGCAGGGAGGTAAGTGTGCTAAGGGCTACAGAAGCCACAGAGATACTTGAGAAAAGCCAGCCCCTCAGAGCTCAGAAGACTGACATCCCCAGCAGCATCATTATAAAACCTTCATCTTAATTGCTTTTAGAGATCCTGTAAAATACGCTAGGCATAGAACTACCTTGAAAACAAAAGCAAGCCTAAGCTGCCTATTTCCTGGACCTTTTGGAACCTATATGTTTTAGATCAAAAGCAAGAAAGGAGAAGTCAAATATTTAATGCACCATTCACTTTGGAAACCCTTTTTTTTTTTTTAACATACTTGGCTTTTATAGCTATGTGATTTTTATGCTAATGTATTTTCTCTGTGATAATAATTTACTAAGTTTTATTAAACTTATTTAGACTGCAAGTATAATTTCATTTTTTATCCTAAGAGTTCTAATTTTTAATTTTTAATTATTAAACTTTGAAAGAAATGATAGGGGAGCTAGAGAATTAAATATTAAAACTTTCAAGTTTAATTCTCTATCTCCCCTATCATTTCTTTTAAAGCCTAATAATAGTAGCTAACATTTATTGCACTTGCTCAAAACCAATAAGCATATGAAGCACTTGAATATATTGCCTCATCTAATCCTTACTCTATTTCTACAAAGTGGATATAATTACTATTCCACTTTTACAGACGATGAAATTGAGATTTCATGAAATTAAGTAACTTGTCCCAACCACACTGAGGTTTGAACGCTGGCTTATTTTCTTCTTCTCTGACCCACTCCTTCTTCCATATTCCTCAGCTGTCACGTTCTCCAGCCTTTCCGACTTTGTGTTTATTTGCTTCCTCTACACTCTTGGCTTCACATGAACCAGACAGCCGAGCCATTCCCTGGACTTTGCGAGTCTCCAGCTTCTGCCCCAATTTTGAATTCTCCATCCTTGCTCCAGGCCACAGACCATCAACGTCTACCTCAGGGGTTCTCAACTAGGAGTGATTTTGCCACTCATGGTGACATTTGGCAGTGTCTGGAGACATTTTGGCATCACAGCTGGAGGTGGCTTGTGGTAGGGATGCTCCTGGTGGCCTGGGTAAAGGCCAAGGATGCTGCTGAACAGCTTAACAATGCATAGGAAATACCAGTCCCAAATGTCAACAGTGCTAAGGCTGGGAAACCCTGACCTGCATTATCTACTCCATCTTTAACATAGGCTCTGTGAGATTGTGAATTGTATGTTTCCACCATCTGTTTCACTAACTCGGTTATCTGTGGAACCTAATCCAACACTTTCATATCCCCAGTGGCCTAGCACAACACCTTATCCAGAACGGTGCTTAGTAATAGTAATGATGAGTCATTCTTCTCTTCTTCAACACATCCTTTGCTGTTCCACAGACAATTAATGAATATCTTTTTGGGGTGGTACCAAGTTGGACCCAGGGGATAACCTGTAAGCAATAGAGACATGCCCCTGCCTTCAAGAAGCTTGTAGTCTAGAGGAGAACATGTGATGAGTGCCAGGGAGGAGATCTGTGGGATCTATGGGTCTAGGGCCAGGGAAAAGCATAGCAGAAATAAATAACTTGGTGGCAGGGGAAACAGGATGGTGAGAGAGGCTTCCTGAAGGAAGACAATTAAACATACACCTTAAGGATGACAAAGAGCTAAAGAAAGAAAAAGAAGTCTTCAGCCGGGCACGGTGGCTAATGCCTGTAATCCCAGCACTTTCGGAGGCCGAGGTGGGTGGATCACCTGAGGTTGGGAGTTCAAGATCAGCCTGGCCAACATGGTGAAACCCTGTCTCTAAATACGAAATTAGCCAAGCGTGGTGGCATGCGCCTGTCATCCCAGCTACCCAGGATGCTGAAGCAGGAGAATCGCTTGAACCCAGGAGGTGGAGGTTGCAGTGAGCCGAGATTGTGCTACTGCACTACAGCCTGGGTGACAGAGCAAGACTCTGTCTTGAAAAAAAAAAAAAAAAAAAAAAGGAAGTATTCTAGGCAGGAAAATATTATGTTCAAAGGCCAATATCAGGCGTGTTTCTCACTTAAAGAGACCACCAGGAAGGCTTTGTGTGAGCAACATGGCTGTTTATTTACCCAGATGCGGGTGAGCTGAGTCCGAAAAGAGGGTCAGCGGAGGATAGTGGGATAGGAATTGGTTTTATAGGCTGGGACAAGTGGTCAGTTAAAGGTGGTAACCTATTTTAGGAAGGGGAAGGGCATCACGGGATGCATGGTCACAAGGGTAGGGGTCATCTATTACAAACAGTCATGATCATAAGGGTGGAGGTTATCAGTTTCAAGTAGAGGGGAGGGTGAGGTAAATTACATAGTTACAGGGGAGAGGATCTTGAGAAACCAAGCGTCCAGGGAGGAAATTCCACAAGGCTGAGCAGGAAAAATGATCGTAGGTTGCAGCAATTAGTTGAGGCAGGAACAAGTTGTTTGACTTCTTTCTGTGGCCAACTGGTTACTTGTGGTTACTTCAGACTGCCTGGCTTCCGGGGATCATCTGGAGGTGTACGTGCAGGTCACCAAGGTTACAATGGGCAGGCTTGGACTTGGAGGGCTGACAGCCAAGAAATAAGAAAATAACACAAATATGAGGCCTATGGTCAGGCTGTGAGGGGAAAGTTAAAGGAAATGAAGGGCCTGTAGGCCACATACAAGTGTTGGAATTTTAGAATAACAGGAGAGATGTTGGGATGACTACCACCAAAGAAACAAAAGGTAAGTGTCGGCGAGGATGTAGAGGAATTGGAATCTGTGTACACTGTTAGCAGAAATGTCAAATGCTGTAGTCACTGTGAAAAACTATATGAAGGTTTTGCAAAAAATGAAAAATAGAGTTATCATATGACCCAGCAATCTCACTTCTGGGTATATACCCAAAAGAACTGAAATCACTAAGAACAAGATCTTGAAGAGATTTATGCACTCTCATGTTTAATGCAGCGTTATTCACAACAGCTGAAAGATGGAAGCATCCTAAATGCCCACTGAAGGGTGCATGGATAAGAAAGTGCTATATACCATTCCTATACACCAATAACAGACTTAAAGAGAGCCAAATCAAAAATGAACTGCCATTCCCAATTGCTACAAAGAGAATAAAATACCTAGAAACACAGCTAACAAGGAACGTAGAGGACCTCTTCAAGGAGAACTACAAACCGCCGCTCAATGAAATAAGAGAGGACACAAACAGATGGAGAAATATTCCATGTTCATGGTTAGGAAGAATCAGTATCATGAAAATGGCCATACTGCCCAAAGTAATTTACAGATTCAACGCTATCCCCATCAAGCTACCAATGACCTTCTTCACAGAACTGGAAAAAAAACACCTTAAACTTCATATGGAACCAAAAGAGAGCCCACATAGCCAAGTCAATTCTAAGCAAAAGAACAAAGCAGGAGGCATCATACTACCGGACTTCAGACTATACTACAAGGCTACAGTAATCAAAACAGCATGGTATGGGTACCAAAACAGAGATATAGACCAATGGAACAGAACAGAGGTCTCGGAGGCAACACGACATATCTACAACCATCTGATCTTTGACAAACCTGACAAAAACAAGAAATGGGGAAAGGATTCCCTGTTTAATAAATGGTGTTGGGAAAACTGGCTAGCCATGTGCAGAAAGCAGAAACTGTACCCCTTCCTGACACCTTACACTAAAATTAACTCCAGATGGATTAAAGACTTAAACATAAGATCTAACACCATAAAAGTCCTAGTAGAAAATCTAGGCAAAACCATTCAGGACATAGGCGTAGGCAAGGACTTCATGACCAAAACACCAAAAGCAATGGCAACAGAAGCCAAAATAGACAAATGGGACCTAATCAAACTCCACAGCTTCTGCACAGCAAAAGAAACAGTCATTAGAGTGAATCGGCAACCAACAGAATGGGAAAAAATTTTTGCAGTTTACCCATCTGACGAAGGGCTGATATCCAGAATTTACAAAGAACTAAAACAGCTTTACAAGAAAAAAACAAGCCCATTCAAAAGTCGGCAAAGGATATGAACAGACACTTTACAAAAGAAGACATACATGAGACCAACAAACATATGAAGAAATGGTCATCATCACTGGTCATTACAGAAATGCAAATCAAAACAACTTTGAGATACCATCTCACGCCAGTTAGAATGGCAATCATTAAAAGATCTGGAGACAACAGATGCTGGAGAGGATGTGGAGAAATAGGAACACTTTTACACTGTTGGTGGGAGTGTAAATTAGTTCAACCATTGTGGAAGACAGTGTGGCAATTCCTCAAGGACCTAGAAATAGAAATTCCATTTGACCCAGCAATCCCATTACTGGTTATATATCCAAAGGATTACAAATCATTCTACTATAAGGAGACATGCACACGAATGTTCATTGCAGCACTGTTTACAATAGCAAAGACTTGGAACCAACCCAAATGCCTATCGATGATAGACTGGACAGGGAAAATATGGCACATATACACCATGGAATATTACGCAGCCAACAAAAACGATGAGTTCGTGTCCTTTGTAGGGACGTGGATGAATCTGGAAGCCATCATTCTCAGCAAACTGACACAGGAGCAGAAAATCAAACACCACATGTTCTCACTCATAGGCGGGTATTGAACAGTGAGAACACGTGGACACAGGGAGGAGAAAACTACACACTGGGGTCTGTTGGGGGGAAATAGGGGAGGGACAGTGGGGGGTGGGGAGTTGGGGAGAGATGGCATGGGGAGAAATGCTAGATATAGGTGATGGGGAGGAAGGCAGCAAATCACACTGCCACGTGTGTACCTATGCAACAATCTTGCATGTTCTTCACATGTACCCCAAAACCTAAAATGCAATTAAAAAAAAAAGAAAGTGCTATATACATACTTACAATGGAATATTAGCCTTAAAAAAGAGGGAAATCCTGCCATATAGAACAACAGGGATGAACTTGGATGATGTTATGCCAAGTAAATATCAGCCATAGAAGGACAGATACTGCATGATTCTACTTATATGAGGTATCTAAAATAATCAAACATATAGAAGCAGAAAGTAGAATGATGGTGGCCAGGAACTTTCAGGGGCTGTGGGGAGATTAGGAGCTTTTCAATGGAGATAAGGTTTCAGTTATGCAAGATAAATGAGTTCTAGAGATCTCCTGTATAACATACATGTCTATAGTTAACAATACTGTATTATGCACTTAAAGTTTTTGTTAAAAGGGGTCCATCCCTTAAATTTTTGTTCAAGAGTTAAGCGTTTGGTTATCAAACTAAACTTGGGTCTGCCCACCTGGTGCAGCAAAGTCAAACTTTGTAGATAGTAATAGAATTTGCAGTGAGAGAAAGTGAGACATTTATTGCAGGGCACCAAGAAAGGAGAATTGGGCAGAACTTTCCAGTGGCTTGGGGTAAGCATTTTTAAATGTGGAGACAGAGGTTACAGGCAAAGTCATAAATCAATACGTGGAGGTCGTACATTCATTTGGCCTGAAAAGGCAGGACATCTCAAAGCAAGGACTCACAGGTCAAAGGTGGATTCAAAGATTTTCTGATTTGCAATTGGTTCTGGATACAAAGCTTTGTGTAAAAACTTGGGGTCAGCAGAAAGAAATGGTGAACTCTGGCCTGTGGACATGACTTCCTCTGGGCCCCGGGGAAGGAGTTTATGTGAAAGAACGGCTCTCAGAGTTCAGTCCTCGGCTTCCTCTTAGCTGAGGCCTATGTGCCCGCCGATGGCATCTTCCATTTGGTAAGAGTTTGGGTTTCTGAAAAACAATCAGGGAAACATGTTATGTTATCTTTCGTTTCTCTAGGGCATCAAGCATTTTGTGGCTCTAACTTCTTTGACTATTGTCTTAAGGTATTATTACCTTCTTGCCTGTTGGGTTACTCATTTACTTCTCAAAGCTAGTTAAGTGCCTGCAATTTTGCTTAAAGAAACTCAAGGTTTTTCTCTATTTCTATGCTTGGGGGTTCCAGCAGGACCCTACAAAAAGTTCCTATTCCATCTCAGTTCTTACCACAAAGGGGGTGAGGCACAAACTTTTGGATGTGATGGATATGTTTATTACCTCAATTATGGTGATAATTTCATGGGTATATGCGCATATTCAAACTCATCAGATTGTATGCACTAAATACTATATGTGCAGTCTTTGGTATATCAATTATACCTCAATAAAGCTTTTTTTTTAAAAAAAAAAAAAGTTTTAAAAAAGAATTTTGGCTTAAAAGACAAGAAAGTCACCCTGTATGCTTTGTGGAGTCTGGGCTGGGAAGTTGAAGGTTGTAACAATCACAGGGAGGAATTTCTTCAGAGCAACAAAGTACTCCTACAATTTGATATTGTGGTTTTAAACTGTGTAAGGGATGGCTGAGGCCTTTAAATCCTAATCAAGGAAGGTAATTGCAAAACACAAAAGTTTGAATCTTTTCCATTTTATTACACTCAGCATGAAGAAAGACTGCATTGCTACAAGGGCATGTTAGCCTAGGACTAGAACGCTAGGAACAGAAAGTGAACATTTAGCAGTGTGACTTCAGCATTAGTGTCCAGACTTGTAGGTGCAGCCTAATGGTATAAATAAGCACATTAGTCTACCATAACTTGATGGCACCAGTTGTTAATTTCATCCTGCCTAGTAGACATTCAGTTAATATTTGTTTGCTGTGAATTGGATAAAATTGGATTCCATGCTCACCAAACAACTTTCTGATCACAATTTGGTTTCCTGTGAATCTTTTCTATGAGCTTAAAACGTACGAATTAGCTGACACAAACCTTTGGGTCTGGTTGACGTTACTATTTTTGCCGTGATTAAGTTGGCACTATAATTGACAAACCCATATCCATTATATTTGGTCAGGATAGCCAACACTTGCGGTTGTTTATCTAACATCCTTCTCCCCTTTCCCCATCTAGTCAGTAAAGCTTTTCCTAATCAGTTACCTCACTTTGCAGCCCTTGTGCTTCTAAGCTAACTGACGCCACCTCCAACTCAGGGCAGGCCCTGATTGTTTTTAGCCTATAATCATATTACAGCACAGCCACAGGGATTGATTCAGATTTTGGCACATGACCTAACCCAATCTAAACTGAGTGAAACTCAAGAGTCTTGCCTAGAAAACTGGAACAGGAATGATCTCTATTTCTGAGGGTGAAGGAGGAAGCATCTCACTCCTGGACTTCACGGGAAGCTTGTTTGCTATTTTGATGCTTAATTTTATGTGTCAACTTCACTAGGCTATAATGCTCCATTGCTTGGTCAAATAGCCAGCTAGATGCTGCTGAAAGGTTTTTAAATGTTCGATTTACTCTGAGTAAAGTAGATTACTCTCCATAATATGGATGGGCCTCATCCAATCAGTTGAAGGCCATAAGAGAAAAACAGTGGGGTTCCCTGAGGTAGAGGGAAGCTGGCTGGCAGGTGGCCTGCAGACAAGACTTCAGCATGATATGCCAATTCCTTAAAATAAATATCTCCCTTTCTTTCTCTCTTTCTCTCTCTCACCACCTCTCTCTCGCTCTCCTCTTGGTTCTGTTTTTCTGGAGAACGTTGACTAAGACAGCTTCCACTAATACAGCTACTTTGGTCTGAGAATGAAGCAGACACACAGAGGAGAGCAGAGTGGGACAATGATGGGAGTCACAAGCCAGAACCTGGACCAAACCCAGTCCAAAGCCCACGTGTGTCAACCAGGATGATCTCAGCAGCCGGGGGCAGAAAACCAAACTACCTTCAACAGTGTGGAAACGTATGCCTTGCAAAGTAGAAATTCCAGTGGTAGAACAGGCTTCAGGTCAATTGATTCAGCAGCTGAATGACGTCATCGAAAGGCAGGTTCTTTGCTTTGCTCTACCATCCAGAGTGCCTCATCCCACCGCTGACACCCTCATACTTACTGGCTAACATTGACATCAGGGCTACTCACTTCCTCTGTCACATCCAATGGATGGGATTGGATTTCCATGGTTCCGTTTCTCAAAAATGAGTGTGATTCTTCATATTGCATTAGCCCGAACTGACATAGGTTCACCCATTCCTGAAACAATCACTGTCAAGGGGGTAGGAAAAGAAGGGAGATTGCCATGATTGATTTAAATTACTCAAGACTGACCCTCAGAGCCTGGCCGGTTCCTGAACCTGCACTGCAGCTACACGAGGAGGATGGATGGACTGGACAGTAGGCAGGCAACAATAAGGGCCCCTGCAGACATCAACTCCTGCGTTTTCAGATATATCAGCTAAAAACTTTGCCTGTTCAAACACTTTTAAATTGGGTTTTTAGTGATTTACTACCAAAGTCACCCTAACTGCCATAGCAGCCAGTGAATCCATCGTCAAGGTCTGATGGCCGCTGGATCCCTTGACAAAATCAAATTCCTGGGCCTTGGGATTGAAGACCAGACCTAGACCCTATTTATTTATTTATTTGAGACAGGATCATACTCTGTCATCGAGGCTGGAGTGCAGTGGCACGATCATGGCTCACTGCAGCCTTAATCTCTCAGACCAGCCCCTAAATCATAATGAGCTCCTGGGCTGCATTGCCTTGTGAGGTCTTGTTCCCTAGTCCATGTGTCTACATTACCTGCACCCTCCTTTCACCCATACCACCTGTAAAACTCTCTGGATCTGTCAATCACCCAGCTCATTAGCACTCTCTGAGCCCTACACTCCAACATTAACCACCACAGGGCGTCCCCTTCTCCCTGAACCATGGCCCCTGACTTTCCCTCATGTCCTGGGCATGGGTCATCAACCCAGGATTACACCCATTGCATGCTCCTCTTGCTGCCATTACTGGGCTCCCCGAGGGGGAAATGTACCTAAAATTTATCTGTTACCTTACTCAGCACCAGGTGAGATGCTTTCTAATGTAAGTCTCCTAATAACTTTAAGGAAAGGGTATCAGAATCCTTATTTCACAAGTGAGGAAACTGTGGCCGAGGAAGGTTAAACAGCTTGACCAGGGTCATGCTGCTAGGAAGGGACTCAAATGTTGGTTGATCTTCTTCCAAGCCTGCACTCTTTCTGTTGCACCATGAAAAATCAGGCCGGCCTAGTCCACTACAGAACCGTGTGTGTGGCCCAGTTTCCATTTGAAAGTTGTGTGTACACTATACTATAGACTATTAAGTGTGCAAGAGCATTATGTCTTTTAAAAATAATGTACAAAAAGCAGTATCATACTATGCATGTTATCCAGCAAATTGTTCACACTTGACAATAATGTCCTTCAATGACGTAACTGGTTTTTTTAATACTTGCATAACTGTTATTTCTAATTCAACGGTGCCCTTTAGATAATTGCTTATCCCTCCTTTTTTTCTCTGTGCTTCAATGACCATTCTTTCAGACATTTTCAGTGGTGTGCTGGCAAATGTTTAACAGTTCACCTTTTAAATTAAAAAATAAAAAATGCAGGCCAGGCACAGTTGCTCACACCACATGCCTGTAATCCCAGCACTTTGGGAGGCTAAAGAGGGACAATTGCTTGAGCCCAGGAGGTAAAGCCTGCAGTGAGCTGTAATCATGCCACTACACTCCAGCCTGGGCAACAAAGCAAGACCCTGTCTCAGGAAAAAAAAAAAAAAAAAAAAGCAGCTATGCTGTGTAACATTTGCTGATTTCCATGATGTAAATACTCCCATTACTGGAGATTTCAAGCCACCCATATGACACCACAGGAGGCAGAGACAGAAAGAGATGTACACCATCTGTTTACCCTAGACTGTCAGGTCAGCTCTAGCATGCTGCAGGTGTTACCATGTATATTCTTTTGAGTATTTTACAACACAGAGAAGAAAAATATTAAAAGGCAATTATCACTTGCCAGACAGGGGAAACATAACTAGCTTATTAGCTATAATAAACCTGAACTATTAATTAAATGCATTCCTTTTGGATTCTAAAGAAGGTTCTCTATCTGCTCTCTTAAATAGATTCTGTTTAAAGGTCAAGGGAATTTCAACACCTTTCTTTTCATTTTTCCACCTGAAAAAATTATTTAGACTTGATGTATGACTAAAATATGTTTTAAAGATTCTATAGATTTGCTATGAAATTCACAAATTAGTATATTCAGACACAGACACACACATGACGAAAGAATGCTGCCCTTTACTCTTTGGGAGGCTGGTATCACCCAGGCTGAATTACACGTAGGTGCACAAAAGAACCACCTTCAACTTGAGGATGCATCAGAATCACCTGGAGAGCTCATTAAACAACTTATTGCTGAGTCCCACCCACACAGTTTCAGATTCCAAAGCCCAAGGGTGAGGCCAAGAATGTGCATTTTTCTCAAGTTCCCAGGTAATGCTGATGCTGCCAGTCTGGGGAACCACCACTCCACATAAACTCTGAAGCCAAACGTCAGAGAATCTTCTTCCAGACTCTTCTGTTATGTAAAATTCTATCACTAGATCAATTTCTTTCAGCTAGAAACTTTTTTCTGTTAAACCTCAGAGAAATTTAAAAATAAGGTAAATTCTTAGTAATCAAAGTATTTGAGGCCATGTGTGATAGGAAAGTGGCTCTAATTTGTTGTTATGAGGACAGCATACTGAGGTTTGTTCTCTGAAGAGGAAGGGGATTGCCCATGACTGCTATTAGCACTCACAGAAAGGGTAAACTTTTAAAGTAGTATCCGTTAAGGAGCTCAATGTCTCATTCACAGTGTTGGTGGGCACACCAGCAACATCTGGGTGTGGATCCTGTCCCTGCCAGTTAACTGACTGTGCAACCTCAAGAGGCTTGCTTAACCTGTCAGTGCCTCAGTGTCCTCATCTGTAAAATGAAGATGATAATAGTAATAGTTACCTTATAGAGTTATTACGAGGATATGGTCGGTATAGAATCTGATGTGTGGGAAGGACTTCATGAGTGCTTGTATTATCAATTAGAACTCCAGTTATGTATTAAAAAGAAAGCATTTGGCTGAGAGCAGTGGCTCATGCCTGTAAACCCAGCATTTTTGGAAGCTGAGGTAGGTGAATCACTTGAGGTCAGGAGTTCAAGACCAACCTGGCCAACATGGTGAAACCCCGTCTCTACTAAAAATGTAAAAATCAGCAAGGCATAATGACATGCATCTGTAGTCCCAGCTATTTGAGATTGTGCTACCGCCAAAAAACAAACAAACAAACAAAAAAAGGCATTCTTTAAGTAAGTGAATTTGGGAAACATTGAGTTAAATAATGTAAAGTGTCTTTTTTGCAGGACTTCTCAGTGTTTTTTATGTGCCCATGTACACTGTGAATTTTCTAAAGGGGGATATGAAACCTACTGTTCCCAGGGATTATTTTTTTAGCCACAGAACTTGTGTTGCAAGTAGCATTTTGAGGCTAACAACTTTTAGAACATTGTTACAATTATGGTAAAAGACTGTATTTCTTGACTTAAATATACACTTGATGGAAATCAGCAAATGGCTTCAACCTAAGTCATGGGGATAGGATTGGGGTAAATTTAAAATATTCTCCTTACTCATAAGAATTCCTATAGCCCTTCCGAAGTGGCAACATTTCCCTCATTCATTCCTTCATTCTTGCCCACATTCAGTATTTCCAACAACTATTTTTTGAGTACGTCTAAATAACAGGCACTGTAGGTAGTGGGGATTCAAACACTGAATAAAATATACAAAGTTCCTGTTCTCATGGAGTTTGTCTTGTAGAAAACGGATGATATACAAATAAGTAAACATATAGTAAGTCAGATGGTGACAAGTACTAGGGAAAAAATGAGGTAGGACAAAGGGCTGAAGAGCAGTGAGCCATTTAAGCAGAAATCTAGAGGAAACAACACGGCAAGCTTCAGGGACACCCAAGGAGGAATTCAGAGCAGGAAGAGGAAAGTAAGTACAAACAGGTATCTTAAAGTGGGAGCAAGCTGATGGCGGAAGTCAAGAAAGTAAATAAGGGAAAGAGAGAAAAAAGAGAAAGTTGGAGGTCAGAGAGGACCTCACTATGGGGAAGATGATGCTAGCTGTCCCACTGAAGAGCAAATCACCCCAAACTTTGTGGCTTAGAAGAACAATATTTATTTCCTCTCCCCTACAGTTTCTGTATGTGAGGAATTTGGGAGTGGCCTAGCTAGGCAATTCTGACTTGGAGTTCTTCGGGAGATTCAGTCAGGTGTCAGGTGGGACTGCAAACATCTGAAGCCTGGATGAGGCTGGAAGAGGTTCATCACACAGCCAAAGAATTGGTGTCAGCTGGTGCTCAGGACACTCTGTTCTTCTCTGTGTATTTTCTCTACAGAACTGCTTGAGGGCTCTGCTCTATAGGCCCAATGGGCTCTTCTTGCCTGCTACACAGACAAAACCGTTATTACTCAACTCAGTCTCCCCAAGAACTCAGAGGCTAGGGTTTTTATTGGGTAAGCAGGTGACTAGGGAATGGGTGCTGCTGATTGATTGGGATGAACTTATAGGTGTGTGCAAAAGCACCCTCATGAGCTGAGTCTGCCTCTGGGTGGGAGGGGGACACAGGGCCAGCTGAGTCATGAGTCCCAGGTCAGGGTGGAATAGATTGGCTGCCAGAATGTAAAAGTCTGAAAAATATCTCAAAAGATCAATCTTAGGTTTTACCATAGTGATGCTATCTGTGGGAGCAACTGGGAAAGTAATAAATGTTATGACCTCTGCCACATGACTTCTGATCAGCAAGAGACTATAGAAAGGCAAGCTAGGAGACAATAGCTGGTTATCATTTTGCTACACCTACATCTTAGCAGAATTCAAGCCCCTCCCACAATTCTAATCTCATGGCCCTTCATTCAACTTACAAAGACAGTTTGGGACCCCAAACAAGGAGAGGACCAGTTTTAGGGAGAGACTATTATTAATCTCACTTTAAAATTAAGCTGTAAACTAAATTTCTCCCGTGGTTAGCTTGGCCTATGTCCCGGAATGAGCAAGGACAGCTGGCAGCCTGTGAGGCTAGAAGCAAGATAGTCAGCCATGCTAGACTTCTCTTGTGGTCACAATATTTGCAAAGGTGGTTTCACCACATGGTTTCTGGCTTCCCTCAAGGAAATAATCCAAGAGACTGACACAGAAGCCGCAATGCCTTTTGTGACCTAACTGGAAGTCACACACTGATTCCTGATTCTGCATAGAAGGAATTCTAAGGATAGGAACATCAGGATGTGAGGATCACCGAAAGCCATTTTAGAGGTGAGTTACTACATCATTGCAAGGTCTTTAGCTTTTACTCTGAGTAACAGGGGAGGTTTGTCATAGAAGAGTAATTTGATCTGCATTATGTTTTACAAGGACTCATCTGTGAGCTGCATTGAGACTAGACAATAAAGGGGGTGGGTTGCAAGAGTCGCAGCAAGAAGAACAGCTATGAGGCAATCTCAAGAATCCAGGTGAGAGGTTCTGGTGGTTTGGACCTAATGGTAGTGGTAAAGGTAGTAAGAATTAGAAAGATCCTTCTGGCTGTTCTTTGAAGTTAGAGCCAACAGAATTCCTGATGGATTAAAGGTGTGGGCTGTGGAAAAAGAAGAGTAAAAAATGACTCCAAAGCTCTTGATCTTGGAGTAGCCTAATTGAATAGCCATTTCTCTCTTCCATACCCTAGCACCAGGCCCAACCTTTGCCATGGAAACTCGTGCAATTAGGAGGGGAACTGCCAGGATGTTGATAGAATATTACTCAAAGTCTGTCTAAATGGTACTAATTTAACACTCTGGCATTTTGCATAAAAGAATCCAAGTGTCATTTCAAATGAAATATAGAAACCAAAATTGTTGTAAATCATTAAGAAATTTTGAGACACGGATGTTCCCAAAACTATGGCTAGGTTAATTATAAGCTCTCTGTCCCAATTCCCCTCACCTGGCAGTTTTTAGATGACAAAATATTGCTCTTCATTTTTTGTTTTAATTCCACATTAACAGAAAGAGTCCTGGAAGCTGTCAGCTGTAGAACATGTTCAACCATTACACAATTTTAAATAATCCTTCTTTCCTTTATAATAAAGGCAATATTTATTTAAAACTTAACTTTTCCTAGCATTAAAAAATTGCTCCTTTGATCTGATGTCAGAAACTTTATGTGGAATATTCCAAATCATTGTAGAGATCACTATTCTACAGAAAAACGTCAGAGTATATTTACAGCTTAATTGCCTGGGAACTAATCTACTCTAAAAACAATTTGTCTTTTCTTGAGTTTTGAGACCCTTGCAAATTGGCAAAACAATTTTATTCAAATCTTCTGAGACTCCACTTTAATTCTTGGACCAGCTCTTTGAAAAGATTGTCATTCATTCACTCACTTAGTCAGTATTGACCCCACAGTTACGTTTGAGTCTTGTTCTCTGTAGTAGTGATTCACAGGTGGACAAATCCTTGACCTCAAGAAGCTTACAGTATATTGAGAAAGACAGATGAGAAAACTGAAGAGGTGCTACTATAGAGTAAAAGCAGGCCATATAGGAACACATAAGAAAGGCCATCAGCCCAGTCATGAAGAGCCAAGAAAGGGAGGTTATTAAGCTAAGACCTGAAGCACAGGGATGGGTGCAAGGTTGCTCCAAGAAAGAGGAAATCTGGCACAAGAGAGTGTGAGGCATACTCAATGAACAGCAAGTCAATTTAATAAGGTTGAAATTTAAAGTGGATGGTGCAAAGTGAAAAGACATCTAGAGAAGTAAGCTGGTGCCAATCCAGGGAAAGCTTAACATTTCAAGGTGTTTAGCCAGGTGGCAATGGGGAATCACTGAACAGTTTCCAGCAGGGCACCATTAGAATTAGTTGGTGTTCACATGTTCTCACTCATAAGTGGGAGTTTAACAATAAGAACACATGAACACAGGAAGGGGAACATCACACACCAGGGCCTGTTGGGGACTGGGGGCGTCAGGGGAGGGATAGCATTAGGAGAAATACCTAATGTAGATGACAGAGTGACGGATGCAGCAAACCACCATGGCACATGTATAACTATGTAACAAACCTGCACGCTTTGCACATGTGCCCCAGATCATAAAGTATATATAAAAATAAAGAATTAATTGGTGTTTTGGAGAAATCACTTTGTCTATAGTTCAGAGCAGGGACTTCAGATAATCCAACCTTTGCTCCACCTCTTCTTCATCCTTCCATTACCTCCAAGTAACCATCATTTCTTTCTGGTACCGGAGTATCAGTCTCAAAGAGTCTCTCAATCCATTCTCATAAGTCGACTAAAAATGCAATCAGATCAGGTTACTCCATTGCTTAAACAATGATTTGGTATCCCATTTCCCTTACAAAGAGGCAAAAAATCTTAATAGGATTCACAAATTCTTGTTCAATCTGGTCCAAGGAACCCATCCAATCAACCCCATCTCTATTTCTTTGGTTCTTTTTTTTTTAAAAAAGATAGGTTCTCACTCTGTTGCCCAGACTGAAGTGTAGAGGCACAATCACAGCTCACTGCAGCCTCAACCTCCTGGGCTCAAGTGAGCCTCCCACCTCAGTCTCCTCAGTAGCTGGGACTACAGGTGCACACCACCATGCCCAGCTAATTCTTTGTATTTTTTGTAGAGACAGGGTTTTGCTATGTTGCCCAGGCTGGTCTTGGACTCCTGGCCTCAAGTGACCCTCTCTCCTAAGCTTCGTGAGTCGTTGGGACTACAGGAGCATACCACCACACCCAGCTTATTTATTTATTTATTTAGGTTTTTAGTAGAGACAAGATCTCTCTATGTTGCCTAGGCTGGTCTTAGACTCCTGACTTCAAGCAATCCTCCTGCCTTGGCCTCCCAAAGTTCTAGGATTACAGGTGTGAGCCACTTTTCCCAGCCGTCCTTGGTTCTATTCCACTGATGATGAGCTTTCTTCCAGTACCTCCAAGGGACTAAGCTCTCATTTCCACTTCTCAGGAACCCCAAATGGGTTGTTCTCTCTCATATTGGATGCATCTGTCTGTGACTTTTATGCCTTTCATTAAGATCTCAGCCTAACCTTAACCTTCGCTTTCTCAGGGATGGGATCTCTTGACTAAATGATGCCCCCCACCCCTACACTCTAGACCCTCTTGTTTCACCAGTGCCCCTATCACCTAGCACAATACTGCTCAGTGTATCACTCAATCATTATATATTGAATAAATGAATGAAGATAAGGAGAGAATTAGGAGTTAGGAGGCATTGCCTAAACTGAAGGATTAGAGAGAAAGGATTCGAGTTTTGAATGGTAAGAGTGACAACAGAACAGAAGCAATGGATAATGGCCCCCATGGTTTAATTAACTACCACAAAGCCCCTCCCATGACACATGAGGATTATAGGAACTGCAGCTGGATATGAGATTTGGGTGGGGACACATTCAAACCATATCAGCTTTTATGTGTTGGGTTTCCCCACTGTATTGTGTGAGCCTTGAGCAGTACCTGGGACATGGAAGAATACTCAACAAATGCAAGAGGCTGGATAAGTGGAGGCCATCACTCAGGCTTCTGGTGTGGGCTAGTGAGCGCTCCATTCCCCAAGAGAAGGAAAATGTGAGCAGAAGTGCTTGTTCAGAAAGTGCCTCAAACAGCGCTACTCAGCTATTTGCTCTTGAAGATGATACAAGTATTCAAAATGACATTCTATCAATAGAAAGGAAAACAAATCATGATTGTATGTGAAGTATTACTTGGTTATATTCAATATTTTGTGTTTATGTTAGTGTTATAATACCTTAAATTTTAACCAGATATTTTTGTTAGAATAACTTTATCTAGTTGACTTCATTTTCTGGTAAGTTGAAGTTGTGATTTCAGATGGGCTGCTCCTGAAACCTGTGACTGACAACTGCAAAAAATTACTTCCTTCCTCTTAGAGAGGAAAAATTACAGAGATTTTCTAAAAACATGTCCACTGTGACCAGCTATACATCTTTGAATTTCAAAAAACGAAACACGCAGAGTTTCCATTTGGAATAATGAAAAATTTCTGGAACTAGAGAGTGGTGATGGTTGCACAACATTTTGAATGTACTAAATGCCACTGAAACATACACCTTAAAATGTTGACAATGGCAAAGTTTATGTTATGGGTACTTTACTGCAAAAAAAAAGTTCACAAATCACGTGTTCAGCAAAATTAAAAGTTTGACCATCTTAGGCAACTTAGTTAGATATTTTAGAAATGTGAGAAGCTCACTCTGTGAAATGCTTTTGAAAATCATAGCAGCACAATACTGTGGAAGTTTTTTTCTGGAAACAAGATTTGGAGCCCAATGTCTTAGAAAGGATTGGAATTCAGGTTGTGTGTGACATGACTTTGAAAGTAAAAAAAGGAGAGTCTAAGTAATCATGGTTAACAATCACTTCCCAAGCCTAAAGAAGAGGGCTGTCCTTGGTTCTCTCTCCATCTAATTCTATTTGCTTCTAGAGTTGTACTATTAGAGAATCTGGATTCCAAATGCAATTCTGTACTTAAGAAAAGGATATGGTCTATACAGTAGTTTTCAGCTTTGACCAACAAGAACACATTTATTTATTATTTTCCTTCGGGAATTGCATATTTTTGAAAGATAATGTCTATTAAACAATATCAAAGTATTCTTATTAAATAAAATTAACTAATTTTCTATTTTTGACTTCTTTGTTATATTATTCACATAAACCCACTTATCTGGGTCACTGATTAGCACTCTGTAGCCAGTAATACTATACTCAGTTGCTATAACTTCAGGTATAAAAGCAAATAATTGACTTCCTGGTTATCTGTCAGTTTTTTTAATCTATAAATGCCTTTAGACATTTTAAAACACTGAAAATTTATTAGGTTTTTAAAATACTGAAAGTAGCCTTAGGCACCTCCCTTGTTACCATTCAGGATCCCTAAATAAAGATTCACCGGTCTAATAATTAGTGTTTATATCAGTTTATCTCAGTGGAGAAGAGGCATCTACCTTTAAAGTGCTTATCAAAATCACCTAAGGGACTTTTGCAAGCTACAGTGTGTATTTCCTTGAGATCCTGCGGAGAAACTGGTATGCCCTCCTTAGAAACAAGGGATGTGGGGATCTTTTTCTTTTTCTTTCTTGAGAATTACTACCATAGCGAGCCTCTCTTACTGAAGAGAGTGATTGTACCTTTCAAGGGTATCAGGACCAAGTAAAGGGCGAGAATCACACTGATTTATATAACTCTTCATGTGATGCTTTCAGGACAAAACAAATTTCTAATGCCAAGTCATTGTCTCGTGGCCTATAAACGAGAACATGGGCCAAGAAACAGCATATAAAGTACTCCAATAAATAGCAAGTATTTAATGTCCATGAAAAAAATGAGCAACAAATGTTAGAATTAGCAACTAAAGACAATAAAACAATTATTATAACAATATTCCACATATTTAAAAAGTTAGAGATATAGAGGACATAAAAAAGATACAATATCAAACTTGTAGAGATGACACTACAATGTGTGAGATGAAAAACACTGGATGGGATTAACAGCAGGGCATAAAATGCAGAAGAACAATTTTTAGTGAACTTGAAGACACAGCAATGGAAACTTCAAAATACAATGAGAGAAAGAGAGTCAGAAAAATAAACAGAGCATCAGGGATCTATGGGACAATATCAAGCAGCTGGATGTACATGAAATTGGAGTCACCATGTCTGCAGGTGAAGGGGGGAAACAGAAGAAATATTATTTTTATAAGGAACAATGGTTCAAATTTTTTTGAATTTCATGTAAACTATAAACCCATATGTCTAAGAATCCTAACTAACCCCAAGCACAGGAAACATGAGAAAAATGACAGCAAGTCATATTATAATAGAATTGCTCAAAACAAGTGATAAAGAAAAAAAAATCTAAATATCAGCCAGAGGGAAAAAAAGATATACCGCATGTAGAAAAAAAAATAATAAGTATGACAGCAGCTATGTCACTGGGAAAAAATTCAAGTGAGAAGATAAAAGAACAATATACTGAAAGAAAAACACTATTAACCTAGAATTCTAAACCCAGAGAAAATATCTTTTAAAATTGAAAGCTAATTAAAGACTTTTAGACAGGCAACAGATTAAAAAGCTGAAAAAACCAGCAGGCCCACACTACAAGAAATGCTAAGAAAATCTTCAAACACAAAAGAAATGATATAAGATTGAAATACAAAGGAATGATGAGATTAAGAATGGAACTCCGTGGGTAAATGAAATTTTTTCGTCACTTAAATCCCTTTAAAAGATGTAGGCTGTTTAAATAAAAATAATGGCAATGGACTATAGGCTTTCTAACATTTGTACTGGTGAAATGGATGACAATAACAGCCCAAAAGTCACATGAAAACAAATCATATTTGTTTTTTATCCTATGTCTGAAGTAGTAAAATATTTTTTAGTAAAAATGAATGTTTACTGATACATTTTCTAAAATCAGTAAGAATATGGAAGATTTGAACAATACTATTAGCCAACTTGACCTTGCTGACATTTATAGAATACTCCATGCAACAAGAGCAGAATACACATTCTTCTCAAGTACATGTAATATTTACCATGGTAGACTTTTCTGGGTATAAAACAAATCTTAATAAATTCAAAAGGATTCAAGTCATATTGAGTGTGTTCTCTAACCACAGTGGAATTGAATAAGAAGACATAAACATCCTTGGAAAAGTCTTCAAATACATGGAAACTAAATAGCCCAGTTCTAAACAACCCACGGGTGAAAAAAAAAAGCAAAAAAAATTAGAACATATTTTCAACTGAATGACAATGAAAATACAAAATGCCAGAATTTGTGTCCTACTGTTAAAGTAATATTTAGAGAGAAATTTATAACAATGATCACAGTTTTTAGGAGATAGTTTAGGTCTATAGTAGAAAAGAAGAAATATCTCAAATCAGTGATCTCAGCTTCAACCTTAAGTAACAAGAAAAAGAAGAGCAAGTTAAACCCAAAATAAAAGAAAATAAATAATAAAGATCAGAGCAAGAATTAATCAAATAGAAAATAAAAAAACAATGAAGTCAATAAAACAAAAAACTAGTTGCTTGATATCAATCAAATTAATTAGCCACTAGCTAGATTGATGAGTCAAAAGAGAAAGAAGTTACAAATTACGCCTATCTGAAATATGGGAGGTGGCATCACTGCAAATTCTACAAATACTAAAGGATAACAATTGAATATTAGGAACAATTTTATGCCAATAAATTCAGCAACTTAAACTAAATTCCTCAATCGACACAAACTATCAAAGCTTGCTCAGGAAGAAATAGATACCTGAACTTCCCTGTAACTATTAAAGAAATTGAAATTGTAGCTGAAAAATATTTTGACAGAGAAAACTCTAGGCCCGCATGGCTTCTTTGGTGAAATCCACCAAACATGTAAGGAAGAAGTAATGTTAATTTTATATAAACTTTTCCACAAAACATTACTAATACCAAAACCAAATACATAAGAAAATTATAGATCCACCAGGTACAGTGACTTGCACCTATAATCCTAACATTTTGGGAGGCTGAGGTGGTCAGATAGCTTGAGCCCAGAAGTTCGAGACCAGCCTGAGCAACTTGGTGAAACCATGCCTCTACAAAAAATACAAAAATTAGCCAGGTGTGGTGGCACACACCTGTGGTCCTGATCTCTTGAGCCCAGGAGGTAGAGGTTGCAGTGAGCCAAGATCATGCCACTGCACTCCAACCTAGGTGACAGAGCAAGACCCTGCCTCAAAAACAAAAAACTATAGACCAATATCCCTCATAAACATAGAGATAAAAGTTTAGTAAATTGCATACAATTATTTTTTTTAAAGGATAATACATCATAGCCAACTGAGGTTTATCCCAGTATGCACGTTTGGCTTAATATTAAAAATTTTTCTCATGTAACTCATATATTAGCAAACTTTGAAAAAAAAAAAAACCTTTGATTATCTCAAAAGATGCAGAGCAAACATATAGAAAAAATTCAATATCCATTTCCAATAAAAATGCTTAGCAAATTAGGAGTAGAAGAGGACTTCTTCAGCCTGATAAAGAGCATCTAGAAAAAACCTGTAGATAAATATCATACTTAATGGTAAAGTGTGAATCTTTCCCACTAAGATCAGGAAAAAGACAAGGATGTCCATTCTCACCACTTCCATGTGACATTTTACTAGAGTTTCCAGCCACTACATTACAGCAAGAAAAAGAAATATAGATCACCCAGATTTGAAAGGAAGAAGCAAAACTGTCTATTTGCTTGCAAGAGATAATCATGACAACATGATTATCTGTGGAGAAAATCTGGTGGAATCTAAAACAAAAACAAAAACATTTAAGGGCCAGTAGACTTAAAAAGTGAGTTCGGTAAGGTTACAGTAAGTTTTTTCGTTATCATTCATTTCTGATTGATATAGTCTCCTGGTTCAGAACCTGCAAACAACGACTTTCATTTTCAAGCTTTTATTAAAATCACATCTTTTAGTTCCAGTAACTCTTCTCCAAGGTGGAGGATAAAGCGTAGAAACATAAAGAATAAAACTAGGAGAAATGTTTGTATTAAATGTTTATATTAAAAATTAATATATACACAACTAGTTATCACTAAATAATAAACATTGCCTCTATCAAAGAAAGTGAGCAAAGGAATAAAATGGGTCTATAGAACTATAAATGGTCAACAAATATATTATAGAAGTCTATCTTAATAATCAAACAAGAGCAAATTTATACATCAATGAGTGTCATTTTTCAATCCGTCAAGTTGGCAAAGTTTGAAAAATGCAATCCTCAAAATTGGCAAAGGTGCAGTAAGGTAAGCACTTACCAGTGCTGTCTTTGTCCATCCAGGCTGCTATAGCAGAATACTATAAACAATAAAAATTCATCTCTTACAGGTCTGGGGGAAGAGAAGTTCAAGATCAAGGAGCTTGTTTTTGGTGAGTGGCAACTTTCTGGTTCCTAGACAGTGCCTACTTTCTGTGTTCTCACATGATAAAAGGAGCAAAGGGGTCTCTCTGCAAGCCACTTTTATAAGGGGACTGCTATGTTTCATGAGGACTCCACCCCATACCCAATCACCTCCCAAAGTCTCCACCTCCTAATATCACCTTGAAGGTTAAGATTTCAACATGTGAATTTCAGGGGGACACAAACATTCAGACCATAGCAAATGCCATTAGAGAGTGTGTCAAAACAGTACAAATTTTCTTGAAAACAATGACTCAAAGATTGTGTAAGAAATTATGTTTATCAAAGCATCATCTGTAACAAAAAGATCAGAAACAACCTAAATATCCAGTAATAGGGATGATTAAAGTCATTACGGTGGCTTCATGCCCTAGAACATTTTAAAGCTGTCAAAAATCAGGTATTGAAAGAATAATTCGAAACAAGGAAAAATGCTTACGAAACAGTGCTGAATTTAAAAACAGCTAAATAAGCACATGACCCAATTGTGTTAAATACAGAGGGAGAGAGAGAAACTGGGGAATGGAGGGAAATAAAACCAGAGGGAAATATCCACATGTATTATCAATGATTAACCTCTGCTGAGGGGACAAAGGATATTATTAGTAATTTATTTCTTTACGTGTGTGTGTGTGTGTGTGTGTGTGTGTGTGTGTGTATGTGTGTATGTCTCCCAATTTCCTTTCTTTTATTATTAGAAAGGTTGTTACTGAATTTTAAGTAAAAAAATAAAATAAAAAATAGGAGAGTGAAAAAAAAAGTAGAGAAGCTTAATGACTAAACTCTGCCAGTATTCATAGCTGAGCATACCCTCTCAGATGTCCACAGATATTTAAACTAAAAAGCACACAATTAAGCTCCTCATCTTTTCCCACAAATTTGTGCTTCTTGTTATTCTTCATCTTATTTAATAAGATCATTCATTCATTAATTTATTTACTTAACAAATATATATTGGGTGTGTACTATGTGGCAGGCACAGTAACAGGCAGTGGTCGAGGGGGTGCAACAATGAATGATGAATAAGATGTGGACCCTCCCCTCAGCAATCTTCTGCTATTGTGATTAAGATAGACAATCATGCTGTCATACAATATAAGGTAGATGTTATGTAATGGGAATTTGAACAAGGTGCCACAAGAGTACAGAGGAAAGACAACTAAACTAGCCTCGGATGTTTATAAAAGTCTTTTTACAGCAAATAATATGTAAACTGAGTCCCAAAGAATGAGAAGAGTCAGGCAGGTAAAGGGGAACATGTAGCAGCTTGTGTTCCAGGGCAAGAGATCTGTTGACATAAAGGCTCACTCGGGGAACTGCAAGGAAAATTTGAGAATTTAAGAAGGGGCCTGATCATAAAAATCCTTGAAAGCCATTAAGGAATTGGGACTTCATTTTGTATCGGTGAGATACCATTAAAGGGTTTTCACTAGTACTAAGTACTTGTATATCCATGAAGTTACAAATTCTGAGAAACAGAGCTTCCTCTCTTCCAGACACCCAAGTCCACTTAGTGGACTCAGAGTCATGGCTGAGCCACATGGCTCCTAAAGGAGAGCAGATATCACTTGCTCTTATGACCATTACTGGCCTCTGACATATTGCAGCTTCACCATGGTTGCTAGTAACTGCGCCAAAAATCTGTGAATGTCCCCGTCTATGAATGTCCGCGTTCCTTTTCAATCACCCTAGCCTCTGATTCATTCAACCTTTGTAATGCCTCTCCTGCTGGTCAGTCTATTGTGGAAAAAAAAGAGAAAAGTTTCTCTGTCTGTGGTTATGCTTTGTGGGGGAGGGGCTGGAAGGAGGGGATGGTGTCCCACAGCAGGGTGGCCTGGGCAGAGTAAAAGCAGAGTTTAGTATCATTGTTCTATTGTTTGCATATCTAGCCATCTTGTCCTTGGGGAGCACTCCCACCAGATTGGATCAGAAGCTTCAAGTAATGACTACCATGATGTCCCTGAGACTAGTTGCTGCCGTCCAACACATAGAACCTACTGCAAAGTCTGGATATTTATGCCAAATTCTTTCTTCCATCAGGTGGCTTGCTCTCAGGAGAACTACAGTCAATCATTTTGATTTGGTTTGTTTAAAATAGCCCAGAGTCAGGTCAGGTGTGGTGGCTCATGCCTGTAATCCTAGTACTTTGGGAGGCCAAGGCAGGTGGATCACGAGGTCAGGAGTTCAAGACCAGCCTGATCAACATGGTGAAACCCCATCTCTACCAAAAATACAAAATTAGCTGGGCATGGTGATGCACACCTGTAGTCCCAGCTACTCGGGAGGCTGGGACAGGAGAATATATTGAATCTGGGGGGGGGCAGATGTTGCAGTGAGCTGAGATCGCGCCACTGCACTCCGGTCTGGGGACAGAGCGAGACTCCATCTCAAAAAAAAAAATTAAACAAATAAAATAGCTGAGAGTCTGCCACATGATATATATCTGAACGCCACTTGGAGAAACCCTTTGAGTTCTTTTCCTAGCAGTTTCTGAAGCCCCCTTGCATCAACAGAGCTAAATGGATACCAGAAATTTGTTGTGAAGTGGAATCTTCTGCTTCCATTTACTAGCTGCATCTCAGTTATGGCCCAAACAAGACACAAATTGATCCTTACGCAGTGAAAGTTTCAAGGCTACAGACCAGATGGGAAGTGGAATTTAAGATGCTTTTTCCCTCTAGCTTCTTATTTTCATTTTCTAAGTTTTTCTCAGAAACCATAGTAACTTGTACAAAATGTTCATAAAAATAAATAAGTACTACTATGATGAAAAAACAAAAAGAATAGGGTGGGTGTTGTAAGGGATTTGGGAAACAAGCATTCTCATATAACTTGGAAGGGAGTGACTTGCCTTTGAAAATCATTTGGCAATACTGGTCAAAATTTTGCTACATTCTGTGCCCATCAATCTATCCCACAGGTTTATTCCCTTAAAGCTATACAAATAGATGCATAAGGATGTGCAAGGCAGCATAAGTTACAGTAGCAAATATCCTAAATGTTCATCACCAGACGAATGATTAAGTACATTCTGGTATATTCATATAAAGGATGTGGTACTAAATATAAGAAACAGATTTCTGTCTTAGTCCTTTTTCTGTTGCTTATAACAGAATATCTGAAACTGGGTAATTTATAAGGAAAAGGAATTTCATTTTTATGGAGGCTGAGAAGACCATGATTAGAGAGGCACATCTGGTGAGGAAATTCTTGCTGATGGGGACTCTGCAGAATCCAGTGGCAGCGTACCACCTCAGGTCTCTCCTCCTCTTCTCGTCTCCCGACACCCCCACCCACTGTCTTATGGTGCTGATCTTCCTTTTCTTATAAAGCCACTAGTCCCACTCCCTTGATAACCCATTAACCCATTAATCCATGCATGGATTAATTCATTCAAAAGGGCTCCACTCACTGCTTAGACTTACTTTCTGCCCTTTACTTTGAAACATCCTTTACTTCCTTTTTCCTAAAATTCATTAGAATTATCATTAATTGACAGTTTTATCTCTGCTACTGCTCCATAGGTTCAATGATAAATAGAATCTTTTGCAAGTATAGCTCTACCCTACTTAAAGACATTTTGGTCAATGACAGACTGCATATATGACAGTCTAGAAGATCATAATGGAACTTTTATTTCATATTTTTACTGCACTTTTTCAAGTTTAGATAGGTTTTTTTTTTCCCAAACTTTTAGGTTCAGGAGGTACTCATGCAAATTTTCTTACATGGGTAAATTGTGTGTCACGGGAGTTTGGTATACAAATGATTTCATCACCCAAGTAATGAGCATAGTCCCCAATAGGCAGTTTTTTGATCCTCACCCTCCTCCCACCCTCCACCCTCAAGTAGGCCCTCCTGTCTATCGTTCCCTTCTTTGTGTCCATGTTTACTCAATGTTTAGCTCCCACTTATAGGAGAGAACATGCGGTATTTGGTTTTTTCATCCTGCATTAATTCACTTAGGATCTAGGTATAGAATCATATCATCTGCAAAGAAAGACAGTTTGACTTCCTCTCCTCATATTTGGATGCCTTTTATTTCTTTCTTTCTCTGGCCTGATTGCTCTGGCTAGGACTTCCAGTGCTATGTTGAACAGGAGCAGTGAGAGTGAACATCTTGTCTGCTTCAAGTTCTTAGGGGGAATGCTTCCAGATTTTGCTTTGAGTATGACGTTGGCTGTGTGTTTGTCATACATGGCCCTATTTTCAGATACGTGTCTTCAACGCATAGTTTGTTGAGGGTTTTTAACATGAAGGGTGTTGAATTTTATCAAAAGCCTTTCTGTGTCTATTGAGATGATCATGAGGTTTTTGTTTTTAGTCCTGTTTATGTGATGAGTCATATTTATGGATTTGAACCAACCTTGCATCCCAGGGGTAAAGCCTATTTAATTGTGATAAATTAGCTTTTTGATGTGCTGCTGGATCTGGTTTGCCAGTATTTTGCTGAGGATTTTTGCATCTGTGTTCACCAAGGATATTGGCCTGCAGTTTTTTTGTTGTTATGTCTCTGCCAGGTTTTGGTGTCGGAATAATGCTGGTCTCATTGAATGAATTGAGGAGAAGTCCTTCCTTGTTAACTTTCTGGAATTGTTTCAGTAGAATTGGTACTAGCTCTTCTTTATACATCTGACACAATTCAGCTGTGAATCTATCTGGTCCAGGGTGTTTTCTAGTTGGTAGGTATTTTATTACTGATTTAATTTTGTAACTTGATATTGGTCTGCTCAGGGTTTCAATTTCTTCCTGGTTCAATTTTGGTAGGTTGTATGTTTTCAGGAATTTATCCATTTCTCCCGGGCTTTCTACTTTGTGAGCATGAAGGTGTTTGTAGTTGTCTCTGAGGGTTTTTTGTATTTCTGTGGGGTTGGTGGTAATGTCCCCTTTGTCATTTCTGTTTGTGTTTATTTACATCATCTATCTTTTTTTCTATATTAGTATAGCCAGCAATCTATCAATCTCACTTATTCTTTTTAAAAACCAGCTTTTGAGGCAAGGTACAGTGGCTCACACCTGTAATCCCAGCACTTTGGGAGGCCGAGGCAGGCAGATCACCTGAGGTCGGGAGTTTGAGACCAGCCTGACCAGCATGGAGAAACCCTGTCTCTACTAAAAATAAAAAATTAGTGGGCATGCATGCCTGTAATCCCAATTACTCAGGAGGCTGAGGCAGGAGAATCGCTTGAACCCGAGAGGCGGAGATTGCGGTGAGCCGAGATCACACCATTGCACTCTAGCCTGGTGACAAAGGGAGACTCCATCTCAAAAAACAAAACAAAGAAAACCAGCTTTTGGTCTTCTTGGCCTTTTATATCTTTTTTTGTGTCTCAATTTCATTCAGTTCAGTTCTGATTTTATTCCTTTTCTTTTGCTAGCTTTGAGATTCAGTTGCTCTTGTTTTTCTAGTTCCTGTAGGTGTGATTTATTAATTTGAGATCTTTCAAACTTTTTGATGTGGGTGTTTAGCACCATAAACTTTCCTCTTAACATTACTTTAGCTGTGTCTCAGAGATTCTAGTGTACTGTATCTTCTTTTCCATTAGTTTCAAAGAATTTCTTGATTTCTGCCTTAATTTCATTGTTGACCCAAAAGTCATTCAGGAGCAGATTGTTTAATTTTCATGTAACTGTATAGTTTTGAAAGATCTTGGTATTGATTTCTTTTTTATTGTGCTGTGATCCAAGAGTGTGATTGGTATGATTTTGGTTTTTTTGAATTGTTGAAAATTGCTTTAAGGCTGAGTGTATGGTCAATTTTAGAGAATGTGCCAGGTGCAGATGAAAAGAATGTACAGTCTGTTGTTGCTGGGTGGAGGGTTCTGAAGATATCTGCTAGGTCTGTTTGGTCAAGTGTTGGGTTTAGGTCCCAAATATCTTTGTTAGTTTTCTCCCTCGATGATCTAATACTGTGAGTGGGGTGTTGAAGTCTCCCATTATTATTTTGTGGTTATCTAAGTCTCTTCATAGGTCTCTAAGAACTTGTTTTATGAACCTAGGTGCTTCAGTGTTGGGGTGCATATATATTGAGGATGGTTAAGATTTCTAATTGAATTGAACCCTTTACATAATGATGTAATACCCTTCTTGGTCCTTTTTGATTATTGTTGATTTAAAGTCTATTTCATCTGATATAAGAATAGCAACCCCTGCTCTTTGTTGTTTTCCATTTGTTTGTCTATCTATAATTCGTATTGTCTTCAAGATGTATTAAGAAAAAGCAGTTTGCAAAATAGTTACATATGTGATATGATTTGAGGAGAAGGATAGGTGGATGGGTATATAGATTGACAAATTATTAGCTAGCTACCTAGAAAATGAGATAGATAGGAGAGAGAGAGAGAGAGGTAGACAGAGACACGGATAGATATGAATATGCATAGCAAATATCTGGAAAAATTTGGTAGTCTACTGTGACCTGTCACTTATCATTATGTACTATTATATTTTTCACTGTAAGCTCATTTGCACCCATCCCATGTTTCCTGTGCTCAGTCCAATAGTCCCCAGAACACCAGGCCCTTTTACGAACTCTGATACTTGCTATTTTTTCTCCCTTCCTTTTCCTCTTCATCTGACAAACTTCTTTTTTTTCTAGGAAGATTTCCAGCTCAGTCATGGCCCCTCAGTGATGCTGTCTTCAGGGTTCAAGTTCTGTTTTCATTATCTGTTAGCACTTTCGACATTTTACTGTCAGATAGATCAATAGATAGGTAGATATTTTTTTAACATGCATACTTTCCTCACTAAAAGGTAATCTTCTCCAAACAGGAAAATCAAGACTTGAAGTCTTTGTATTTCAGAATCTAAAGCCATACCAGGTACCTAATGTATACCTGCTAAATGTTTGCTATTGAAAAAATAAATGACTTTTTAAAATATGAAAATCTAACCTCCTAGAAATAAGGAATTAACATTGACACCCTAATCTATTTATAAATCTGGAGTTTCTTTTTAAATAAATGCCTATTGAAAACAAAAATCTGCAGGGCAGGAAGATATTGAGGCCCCGTATTATTAAAATAAGGTGGCAAGCTAAATGGATGCTTTGAAATGTGAATATCTTGAGTAAATGTTCAGTCTTAGTCACTGCTTTAAAGAATTATTCTACATTAAGCCTTAAAAATCTTTTTCCATTTCAACTAATTTTCCAACTTTTCTTTATATGAGGAAAAGATACAAATGACTGAATTTTATTGGCATTTGTCAGTTCTAATTATATAACCTATTTTAAAAAGAAGCAAATGATCACAGCGTTGGTTAAAGGTCATATATTCTGTGATCTTTTTTTAATATTAGGACTTCTATTCTTGTCTTGTTCTTTTACTGTAATTCAGATGTGAAAAAAAGGGTAAGTAAGGAAAGAAGCAAATTTGCTTGACAGCAAACGCTAATGGTAACCAACTCTCCCCAAAGAGACTACAGTGGAGTGTGAATAATGATATAAATCACAATAGAAAGCAAAAATCCATTCATTTCCACATATAGCAAGTGTTGCATGATTTTATGAATGCAGGAGGCATATGGATATTTGATGGATATCATGTTGTATGGATAAAAGTGGTGTGTCTCAGAGTCACTGCTGCCTTTAGCAAATGACAATGGAGCTTTTGTAATACAAATAATGTTGAAATGTGGTGAATGCAATGATGCAGATAAATGACAATATATCCTAAAATTTCTGTGGACAGTTGTGAGTTCAAATATCTTCTTCTATTGTCCCATGAATCTACTTTTTATGCCATATGACCCAACATTTATTTCTAAAATCATTGACTACTGAAATTACAGTCTAATTGTTAGGAAGAATATTGTTTTGTTTGGGGAGGTAAGATTAGATCTGTCTATTAAGTCTTCAAAATAAACTGCTAATGAATTTTTCTGTAATAAAAAATGACTTGCATTGATAAAATAGGCCATCTACAAGTGATTGTTACTCCTCATCAAGATGGATAGATAGAAAGATATAGATAGACACATATAAAGCCCTCAGTACCTAGTACCAGTCCTTACACAAAATAGAATGCCAATAAATATTTGTTGAATTAAAGACTGGAATTAAGAAAAAATATATTTAGGCCCCTCAGAGACATTAGTCTTCTCTTTTTCTAATACTAATCTAATTTTGCATTTGCTGAGGGTTGGTGATTCTTGGGAATGTTGTCACACATTCTCTAGGACTTCGCATTGGGATCCTTCTCAATTGCTTTAGAAGTCAACAGAGAAGCGCCTGAATTTTCAGCATACCAAACACCCACAAACTCTGCCTGCCACTGCCCACCCTACTCACTGAGCCTTAATTTCTTTGGTACTCCATTTGTTTGCTTTTGTGACATTTGTCCCAGGAACTTAAAAAGTATCTTTGTTCATGTTTTTATTGAATTTCAAATTTCAATTGTTTGGAATCAGGAAAAATTTCGCTGAAAAACAAACCTACACTTTGTTCCTGAATAATCCAGTGATTAAATAGGATCAGTTGAATATGGCATTTTACTTCTCATTCTAATAAAGAATGAATAAGTTTCATCTGAGTTTTCAAAATTAAGAAAATTTTGAAGTGAAAACATGTAACAGAATTCCTTTTAAAAATTTCTGTTATGACATGATGATTTGAAAAGTTTTTCACAAAACAGCCACGGGGGTCTCTTTAAATATATGATTACTGCTCTCCGCTGCTTAAAACTGTCAATGGTTTCCCCTTGACCCTACAACAAGGTCTGAACTTCTCACCCCTGCCTTTGAGGCCATGCCTGTCCCATCCGCATCTAATTCACCAGTCTTATCTCACACCCTTTCTCCTCAATCCTCAGACTCAGCCATTTGAGCTTCTTTCTGCTAGACTTCCCTCTGCTGGGACCTTCTCACATGGTCTTCCCCAGCTGCCACACTCTTCTCTACAGGCACCACCATCTTGACCATACCTGCACCCACCTTCACACCGTTACCTGGATTTCAGCATAAAATGTACCTCCTCATGTTAATGCTTTGGTTTCCACAGGTTAGCAGTTCCCATAGCATCTGATATCTTTCCTTCACAATTATTTCTATAATGTCTGTCATCCACGCTGAGTTGGACATTCTCTGAGAATGGGTGTTGTAACTAACCTCGGCACTAGTGTATCTTTAGCTCAAGCACCATATAGTACCTAACAATGAGTTACATGGTATTGTTGAATGTGAAATATTAGAAATTACCAGGGTTCAAATGTAATACATTCATTTTTAATGTAGATCTAAAGGATGGACAAACACTAAATAATGTTTTCTACTGCCCAAAATTCCATGCCTAGAGTCGTACTGGATTGGAAGGGGTTGAAGGCCTTCGGCTGTGAAGAAAACAAGCCAGAATAAAATCCTTCTTTTTAAAATATTTTATCCATTGTCTTCCTGCTGAGAACCCATAGAGTTCAGTATTGCTTTTTAGGTGGTTTTTTTTTTTTTAAGTTTATTATGAGTTTAGGCACCTTAAGTATTTCAACATTTTATGGATGAAAGAGAGAAGCAGGGAAGTAAGATGCCTCAAAGAGAATGTTGAATCTGACTCACTTTAAACTGCAGACCTTTAGCTAAGTGAGGTCTGTTGGAGAACACTAGCCACTGGTCTCTCTGTTGGAGATAGCTTGACTCACAGCTCCTACAGAAAGGCATGAAGCTACCCACCAACATGTGAACTCCTAGGGGTAGAAAGTGTCAGGGACTTTCGGTCTTTATATCCAAGAGTCTGCACAGCAAGCACACTGGAAATGTTTGGGGTACATTTTTATTATATTTACTGTGTATCAGGTTTTTCGATTACAAAAGTATGTATATACGTGTGTGTGTGTGTGTGTGTGTGTACTTTAAGTAGTATATATAGCATGCATATATATTTATGTAAGTGTACATACCTTATATAACTAATAGCTTTGAAATATTATTTACATACTATAGAATTCATTCATTTAATGTATTCAGTTCAAAGATTATTAGCATATTAACAGACTTGTGCAACCATCACCACAATCAATTTTTTTTTTTTGAGACAGAGTCTCACTCTGTTGCCCAGGTTGGAGTGCAGTGGCAAGACCTCGGCCCACTGCAGCCGCAACCTCCTGGGCTCAGGTGGTCCTCATAATGCAGCACCCTAAGTGACTGGACTACAGGTGTACACCACCATGCCCGGCTAATTTTTGTTATTATTTTGTAGAAACAGGTTTTTGCCATGTTGTCCAGGCTGATCTCAAACTTCTGGACTAAAGCCATCCACCTGTCTCAGGATCCCAAAGTGCTGGGATTACAGGCATGAGCCATCACGCCTAGCCACAATCAATTTTAGAACATTTTCATCACACTGTAAAGAAATTCTGTACAAATTACTGGTCATTTTCCATTAACCTCCAATCTCCCAGTGCCAGCCAGTCATTAATTGACTTTTTGTCTCTATGGATTTGTCTGTTCTGGACATTTCATATCAATGGAATAATATAATATGTGGGGTGGGGTTTTTTTGGTGATTGCCTTCTTTTTTTACCTTAATATTTTAAGATTTATCCTTGTGGTAGCATCTCTCAGTACTTATTTTTTATATCAAAATAATGCTACTTTATGTTTATCTATTCATCCGTTTACAGATGTTTAGATTGTCCCACTCCTTAGCTATTATGAATAATGTTGCTATGAACATTCATGTACAACTTTTTGTGTGGATATATTTTTTAATGTCTTGGATATATACATAGGAGCAGAATTGCTGAGTGACACAGTGATTCTGTGCTTAACCATTCCCACCAGCAGTGAATCAGTGTTCCAGTTTTTCTGGACCCTCACCAACACTTGTTATTTCCTATGTTTTCATTTATAACCGTCTTAGACAATGTGAAGTAGTATATCATTGTGATCTGGGTTACTTTTTTTCCTGATGGCTAATGATATTGAGCATCCTTTGATGTACCTATTGAACATTTATATATCTTCTTTGGCAAAATGGCTATTAAGATTCATTGCTTTTTTTAATAGGGTAATGTTTCTACCACTGACATGTATATATTCTGGATACAAGCTCCTTATCAGCTATATGATTTGCAAGTGTTTTCACCCATACTTTTCCCTTTCTTGATGGTATTCTTTGAAACACAAATTTTTTTTTTTTTTTTTTTTGAGGCAGGGTCTCACTCTGTCATCCAGGCTGGAGTACGGTGGTGCAACCACAGCTTACTACAGCCTCAACCTCCCAGGCTTAAATGATCTGCCCACCATAGCCTCCCAAGTAGTTGGAACTATGGAAACACATCAGCATGCCTGGCTAATTTTTTATTTTTTGTTTTTATTTTTGTAGAGGTGAATTTTTGTCTTACTATGTTGCCCAAGTTGGTCTCGAACTCCTGGGCTCAAGTGATTCTTGCACTGGGATTACAGGTGTGAGTCACTATGCCTGGCCAAGTTTTTAATTTTGATGAAGCCCAATTTATCTAATTTTTCTTTTGTCATTTGTGCTTTTAGTAGTATCACATCTAAGAAAACTTTGCCTGATCCAAGGTCACAAAGTTTTACTCCTAAGTTTTATTCTAAGAGTTTTATGGTTTTACACTTACATTTACTTATTTTACCCATTTTGAGTTAATTTTTATGTATAGTGTAAGGAAGGAGTACAACTTTATTATTTTATATGTGGATGTTCAGTTTTTCCAGTATAATTTGTTGAAAAGTTTGTTTTTATCATGGAGTTGTCTTGGCACCTTGTTGAAAATGAACTAACCGTAAATGTGAGATTTATTTCTGGTCTCTCAATTCTAGTCTATTGGTCTATATGTCTATCCTTATGCCAGTACCAAAGTGTCTTGATTACTGTAGCTTTGTAGAATGTTATGAAATCAGGAATTATGAGTCCTTCAATTTTATTCTCTTCTTTCAAGATTGTTTTGGCTATTTTGTGTCCTTCGCATTTGCATGTGAATTTTAGGATCAGCTTGCCAATTTCTGCAAGAAGTTTTTCCAAGATTTTAAGAGGAGTTATATTAAATCTAAAGATCAGTTAGAGAATATTTCCATCTTAACAGCATTAAGTCTTCTGGTTTATGAACATGAAATGCCTATTTATTTAGACCTTAATTGTTTTCAACAATGTTTTGTTGTTTTCAGGATCTAAGTTGTATATTTCTTTTGTTAAGTTTATTCCTAAGTATTTTATTCTTTTTGATGCTGTTGTAAAGTGGATGAATGAATCTCATAAGCAAATTAGCAAATATTTATATTACATAATATAATTTGGATGACAGTAGGAATATGGAGCTATTTTCTTGGGCATTAGAAATTATATTGTATTACTTAGGCAGTAGTCTATCTTGCCTTCTCCAAAGCATGTTCTTTGTTTTTTTGTAAGCATGTTTCTATTACTGTTGTTATACACATAAAATGTCTAACTCAGCGCTTGAATGATTACTGCTTTCTAATAAATAATAGCTATTTTAATATTATTATCATCATTAATATTAATTCAAAATCCTCAGATCCAAACAGCTCCAAAATCTTTTTTTTTTTTTTTTTTTTTTTTTATAATACACATGCAGTGATCTGACCTGAGGTCTTTTAACTTTTATTTTAAGTTCAAGAACACATATGCAGGTTGGTTACATAGGTAACTTGTGTCATGGGGGTTTGTTTTACAGATTATTTCATCACCCAGTTATTAAGACTGGTACCCATTAGTTATTTTTCCTGATCTTCTCCCTCCTCCTACCATCCACCCTCCACTTGGCCCCAGCGTATATTGTTCCCCTCTATGTGTTCACATGTTCTCATCATTTAGCTCCCACTTATAAGTGAGAACATGTGGTATTTGGTTTTCAGCTCCTGTGTTAGTTTGCTAAGGATAATGATCTCTAGCTCTATCCATGTCTCTGCCAAAGACATGATCTCATTCTTTTTATGGCTGTATAGTATTTCGTGGTGTATATGTACCATGTTTTGTTTATCCAGTTCATCATTGGTGGACATTTATGTTGATTCTATGTCTTTGCTATTGTCAATAGTGCTGCAATGAACATATGTGTGCATGTGTGTTTATAACAGAATAATTTATATTTCTCTGGGTATACACCCTGTAATGAGATTGCTGCATTGAATGGTATTTGTGTCCTTAGGTCTTTTGGTAGCAAAATCTTATCTGAACTGACTGAGAAGTTATTCATATCTTTATTTACTGTGTAAATAACCATGTGTTTTGCTCTCTAAATATTAATGTATTTATAGTGAGAAAAGATATTTGGCTCAACCTCCTGACCAAGGTTTTCCTATATCTTGGTCTGAATTCCAAAGGACGTTCTGAATAGAAAAACAGTCAAGTGCCAAGTTAGACATCACAGATATTTAAATGCTAAAATATGCAATAAGCAAAGAGATTATACACACAGACACACACAATTGTATTTAAGGAATATATTACACAACATATGCATATGTATATCACACAAACATATAAGTATCATCCATTATTCATGAAAATAATATTTATGGAGTGTCTACTATATGCCAGGCACTATTCCCAGCCCCGAGGGTATAGCAGTAAACAAAACAGAAGTTTGGCTGGGCGCGGTGGCTCACACCTGCAATCCCAAAACTTTGGGAGGCCAAGATAGGAGAATCTCTTGAGGCCAGGAGTTCAAGAGAAAACAGAGATGTTCCATTTTCATGGGACTACTATGTTAGATTACTTTGTATTGACCACAGGAACTAGCACAATGAGAAGCAAACAGGATATGCTTAAACCTCCTGATTATCATGGAAACACTATCTGCATCCATCAGGACTTGGTCAGAGGGCATAGTTCCCTGAGAGTTATGGAAGAAGAGGCTTCTGTGTGAAATTGACCTCAGAGAGTTGCAGGAGAACCTGGGGAAAGATCTAGGGAAGTCATTGGAGTCACTGACTTATCAATCTAAGAAACCAACATGCCCAGCCGCAGCAGGGGGCAGAGGGGAGGGAGATGGGAGCCACTGCTTTCATGTTGCTGTTGCCTCTGCTGGTCTTCAGTCAGCCTCTGGGGTAGGCTGGGGCAGCTGTTGGCCAACAGTTGAGAAGAGAAGCTGGAGAGGAAACAGAGGAGAGCAGGACCCACTGACACCACCTGGGCATTTCTTCATCTGTCCGTCACTGTTCTGTGACAACCATCAGAGATTAATGGCCACTCCAACTGCCATCCCATCTCATGCATATTCTAGAGACAAGATTTTCCCAGCATAATCAGGTTGACACAGTACAAAACACCACACCTGCCATCAAGACGACGATATGTGGTGTGGACAGACCCTAGGGTGATCCTCATAATTTCTGCCTTCTGATATCTGTGTCTTTGATTAATTCACTCCACTCGAGAGCAGGTGTGACCTGTGGCTTTCTTCTAATCAATAGAATGCAGCAAAGGTAATGGAAGTCATTCCTGTGATTATGTTGCATTATGTAAGACATTCTTAGCAGATTAGGCAAGCAAGACTCTCCTGCTGCCTTAAAGAAGCAAACGAACGACGGTGTTGTGAACTGCTAGAAAGAAGGTCACAGACAACTCTGTGATCTGTGAAGGAGCAGCATACCGAGAAAGACAAATCAATCACGGAAATCACACATTCTCACTTCCAGTTTCTAAATATACTATTTCTTGTTCCATCCTAGTACACAGTTTCTCAACCTCAGCACTATTAACATTTTGGGCCAGATAATTTTTTGTAGGAGACTGTCTTGTGCATTGTAGGAGATTTGGCAGCATCCCTGGTGTCTTCCCCCAAATGCTCACCACCCTTCCCCCATTGTGACAACCAAAGATGTCTCCAGACTTTGCCAAATGTACACTAAGAGGTAAAAATGTGACCGTGTGTGGTGGCTCATGCCTGTAATACCAGCACTTTGGGAGGCAAAGGAGGGCACATCACGAGGTCAGGAGACCGAGACCATCCTGGCCAGCATGGTGAAAACTTGTCCACTAAAATGCAAAAAAAAAAAAAAAAAAAAAAAAAAAAAAATTTAGCCAGGCATGGTGGCATGTGCCTGTAATTCCAGCTGCTTGGGAGGCTGAGGCAGGGGAATTGCTTGAACAGGGGAGGCGGAGATTGCAGTGAGCTAATCATGCCATTCTTTGTACTCCAGCCTGGTGACAGAGGGAGACTGTCTTAAAAAAAAAAAAAAAAGAGGTAAAAATGCTGTGGTTGAAAACCGCTATTTTTATATATAAGAGCTACTGCAGCGCTATGTTCTTTGTAGCCAAAGGGAAATCTTAAAAAAGAGAAAGATAAGCCTTGGGCACAGTTAATTTGCACACTAGAAAATCTGTTTTCTAACTATACACCCCCAATTTCATAGCTGGTGTTTGCAGCCCTAGGTCCAGTGTTTTTCTTCACTTTGCTCACCAGTTGATAATGAACAAAGTGCTCATGTGAATACAGTATAGGTACAAATTGTCTGAAAAAGAAAACTATATTTTTAACAATACATGTGGAAGCATTTGGCTTAACCATTAAATAGCACAGTGTGGATTTAAGTTCTGTTTAAACAGCTCCGGTTCTGCAGGAGAATGCATGAAAAGACAGACCTTGGGAGCTTCTGTACAAATAACTAAGCATACAGAGGGTCTTTTGAAAATATTTGCTTGGGATTTCAGAATATTTTCTCATCATATTTCAGCATATGCTGCTGTGCTATATAGAGTGTTACGGCCCAGGTGATATTTTAGGATACTAATGCTGATATGAAATCCTATAAGTAGCGCCAATTAGGCACAGAATTATTTTGAAACATATGCCCTATATATAGTGCTGCTAGCAAAACCAGTCTTTTGGTAATGGAGCTCTTTTAAAATAAGGTCAACCAGAGTAAGAATTAATGAGTGGATAAATTCATTCTTGCAACCAGTCTTTATTAAGAAACGACTACACGTCAGGCACTTTTGTTGTTGTCAGAGACACAATTGGTAAAGGGAAAGATTTAATGGCTAGGGCTATGAACATGACAGCCTCATTGTCTCATGGGAGAGACAGAAGAGTAAATGGATGAATAGGTGAAGTCAGTACTGTGATAGGCCATGCACAAGGCACTGTAGGAGCTGTTAGAGAAAGCATCTAAGTCAGCATGGAGACCAGTGGTGCTTCCATAATAAGTGAAGGATTTGTTTCTTGTCAGCCAGTTTAAGTGAAGAAGCTGGAGAAATTGTGTGCCAAACAGGAAGACTGCCAGAAACGTGATTCAGGTAAGACTGAAGAAGAGGCCATGTGTATCCAAGTGGAAGGAAATGAAGCTGGGTGGCCAGGAGGGGCCAAGTGATAATGATGATGCGTTTTGTGACATTATCAAAATGTGTAAGTGCATCCCGAAGGTGACAGGACCCACTCTGGATTTCATGCAGGGCTGTGACATGATTGAATTTGCATTTCTGGAAGAGCTGACCTCTATATGAAGCATGGACTGGGGCCAGGCAAGTCCTGAGGCAGGAAGGCTGGGCTGTTAGGTGAGGCTCAAGTAGTGCAGAAGATACACATGAAAGCAGAAATGGAGAGAGGCCCAAAAGTCTCAGCAGGGTCTCACCTCCTCAGTGCTGGTCTGGAGAAGCAACAAAGAGGAATGAGTTCCTTTTTACAGACCTTTATGTTTTGGGAAAAGAACAGGGTGAGTAAGTGCTTCACTGGCAGAACTCTGCGCCCCATCAAAAGAACAATTCATACATGGACAAGCCACTGACAAGGCCTTCAGGGCCTGCCTCTCTTGAAAAGGGAAGAAAGGCAGAAAGAATTCGCCTACCTGGGTTCTAGAGGGAGGAAATATACCTTCCTAAATGTCTTATATAATTACTTTTATTACAGAGAATATACATTTACTACCCCTATAAGAAAAGATGTTGTTTGGAACACATATTCATCAGAAAGGAATTATCCTATTGTACTTTACAAAGTCAATCTGTCTACCACTGTCAAATAGTATCTCTGCCCTTAGTATCTCTGCGGAAAATCACTCATGTAGATATGCATGTAAACCACATGTCATTTTTCTCTCCTAGGCCTCGTCTGTAGACATCACTCAGTGTAGCAAACAATAAGTTATCTATTTATACGTTTGTGCTGAGGAAGAACTGCTGGATTCAGTTATATTTCAAGTGGCAGAGCGATAACCCATAAACACAGAAAGTAGCGAGATGTTCAAACTAGGTTCTTAAACACTTTTGGGACATGTTTTTATTGTGGCTATCAAGGTGCTCTTCTGCTGCAATAAGAATTTTTAGGTGTATCATGTTGCTGACTTGACACCAGTTTTTAATTTTAAGCAAAGACTTATTCCTCACCCATTCTAGGCCCAACAAATGGGCTAATTTTAAAATGATGGGAAGCAGAGATAGAATGTGATAAACTTTATATATATATATATCCCTGAAAGACTCAAGAATTTAGAGTCAATTTGTTCAGAAACCACTAGACCTATGCTTATCATTGCCTACATCATTTAAAATGGAATGCACTCTAGATCAAGCCTGAACTGGCAGAACTGCTCCAATTGCTCCTATTTTCAAGTTATCTAGGCTGATCTAAAGTTTAAATACATTTTTAAGCTTAATTAAATGAAACACTTAAATTATACAAGCGTTTAATACTTAGTTGGAAATTGAAAAACAGACACCATGAAATCCCTAGGTAAAAAGAAAAATCCAGCAACATCTGCTAGTTCCGTTTCTCTATCACATGGGATGGATGTGTTTATGAAGACTCAAATCTTTAAATAACCAAATGCCTCTGAAATGATTTTTTTTTTTAAAGTAACTTTTTGCTCAGTAGTGCTTGTCAATGGAAAGGCCTGGAGATCCTTACAGAGCTGTTCCCTGAGGATATTTTGGAACGTATCAGGATGAGACAGCACCCACCACAGGTATTCCGATCATTACTCCTTGAAACTTAGAAACTCTGGAAATAGTAGGAGAGAACCTAACTCCTGGTCAAGGCTGTGCCAGAAATCAAAGAGTGCTTACAATTTTGGTATGAATTTTATAGTGATCCATTTATGGAGGTTTTTCTACCTGACATTTAGCAGTGCTTTTTTATAGTGTTGAAAAGTGGAAGTGATTTAATAAGTTATGGGGCAATTGTAGGCCAAACATACCCCTACTCAATAAAAATTGCGTTAATGAATTAATAAGCAATCAGTAAGAGCACTGCTTCTTATGAAATAAAGCATGGGAATCAGAATTTGAAAACTATAAGAAACTTTGGCATCTATCTTGGCCTCTTGTGGCACCACACACATCCAATTTTAGAGATGCGAGACCCAGGGAGGTGAAATAGTTTGCCCAAGATCCTGCAGTTAACTTAGTAGTAAGACCTAGAGATACAACACAAAAGAGAGGAAATTATTCATTTATTTGTTCACTCCCTAGTGAATCGGCTGACTTATTTATATATACTAGGACCTCCCTTTCAAAGCCTGTGCATTATATGTATCCAATAAATGTGAGTGAAATTAATTATCTGGCATGTTATTTATTACTTATTTATTCACTCACTGATTTATTCATTCAGATCATCTGTATTTAAATACCTTGCCTGTGCCAGGTGTCAATTATATCATCATTTGAATATTTTTCTCCTTCCAAATAAAATATACTAAATCAAATACATATGTTCATTTCTTGAGCAAGAATTAAAATTCCTATATCAAGTCATATCATTAGCCTGTCTAGTACTACACTTTGCCTCCAACACAATTCTGTTGCTGGGATTCTTGTGGGAAAGTTGAATCTCCCCGTCCCAAAGCCCACATAGCCTATTATGCAATGCTTTGCATCACCACGGGATCCTCAACTGACTGACTACCTCAGCCTGTCAGTTAAAGCTCTGCTTCATGAGATTTGACTACCCTCCTTATGGTAGTTTACATAACAGCGAATGTTCCCTGGTAACTGCAAAAGAATTCAGCTCTTTCAAAATAGCTCTAACTGTCAACCCCATGAACAACTTGCTAAATTCCATGGTAAGCATAATATAGAAGGCTTCTGTTTACCTTTATGTTATTTATGGCATGTGTCCTTTGACTTTATTACTTTAAAAAAATTTTTTCCTTAACTTTTTAATCTGTAAGTTTTCAGCCCAGTTCAGTTTTGACCTTTCAAAGATCACATTGGCCTAGCTTAGCACATTATCATACATATTCTTGCTGAACTGAACAGTTTTTAGATCAAACATTACTAAATGCTTTTTGTCATTGTAGCATTCCATACTACATTCTTGCGTGCTTACTATAAGCAAAGAGGTATTATATTTCACCCTGGGTCATATGCATTATATAGATTAGCTTGCTGTATCAAATATAATTTAACACATTCTGAACAGAATTCTAGGTCTGTCAAGATGACAATCACTACTCTTTTATTTTCTATTAACCAGGAGTTCTCAAACTTAAGTTTGCATGAGGATCACCTGAAGGATTTGTTAAAACACAGATTGGCAGGTGAAAGCAATCCAGTATCCACCGAAGGATGAATGGATAGACAAAATGTGGTGTATACAGACAACAGAATATTAATTAGCCTTAAAAATGAAGGAAATTCAACACATGCTATACGGATAAACCTTGAGTACATTATGTTAAGTGAAATAGGCCAGCCACAAAAAAGACAAATGTTGTATGATTCCACTTACATGAGGTACCTTGAGCAGTCAAATTCATAGAAACAAAATGTAGAATGGTGGCTACCAGGCACTGGGGGGAGTTGAGAATGGGAAATTGCTTTTTAATGGGTACAGAGTTTCAGTTTTGCAAGATGAGAAGAATTCTAGAGATTGGTTGTGCAACAATGTGAATGTACCTAACACTACTGAACTGTACACTTAGAAATGGTTACGATTCTCATCATAAAAAAAAAAAATTAAAAGTGGCTGGGTGCAGTGGCTCATGCCTGTAATTCCAGCACTTTTGGAGGTTAAGCACGGATTGCTTGGGTCCAGGAGTTTGAGACCAGCCAGGCAACATGGTCAAACCCCATCTCTACCAAAAAATACAAAATTTAGCCAGGTGTGGTGGTGCATGCCTATAGTCCCAGCTACTGGGGAGGCTGAGGTGGGAGGATGGCTTGAGCCTTGGAGGCAGAAATTGCAGTGAGGTGAGATTGTGCCACTGCACTCTGGCTTGGGTGACAGAGTGACACTCCATCTCAAATTTTAAAAAAATAAGTATATGAGGTGATACCTATGTTTATTAGCTTGATTTAGGCATTCCACAATGCATACACCATTTAAAACAACATGTTGTATATGATAAATATATACAATTTTTACTTGCCAATTAAAAATAAATTTTAAAGTGATTAAATGGAAAATGTTATGTTCTGTGTATTTTACCACAATTATACACACACACACACACACACAGACACACACACACAGATTGCCAGGTTCCACACCCGGAGTTATTGATGTAGTAGGTCTGAGGTAGGGCCTGAGAATTTGCATTTCTCATCAGTTTCCAGGTTGTTCTGATGCTGCTGATTCTGGGCCCATAGTCTAAGAACCACTGTGATATGGTTTGGCTGTGTCCCCGCCCAAATCTCATCTTAAATTGTAGCTCCTACTATTCTCATGTGTTGTGGGGGAGACCCAGTGGGAGATAATTGAATCATGGGGGTGATTTCCCCCATACTGTTCTTATGGTAGTGAATAAGTCTCATGAGATCTGATGTTTTTATAAGGGGTTTCCCCTTTTGCTTGGCTCTCATTCTGTCTTGAGTGCTGCCATGTAAGAAGTGCCTTTTGCCCTCTACCATGATTTTGAGGCCTCCCCAGCCATGTAGAACTGTCAGTCCATTAAATCTCTTTTTATTTATTGATTTATTTTTTAGTTTTTTATTTTACTTTATCTTATTTTTTACTTATATATTACCTTCTCTGACCAAATGCATATTAAATGTTTTGTATCTAGCATCTCAGTTTATTCATTAGGAAACTCCTTCCCTTGCTATATATGTCCTATTATCCCTTCTTATGCCCCCTGTTATTATCCTTGCTAATTTATAAAGAATTAAACTACAACAAACTTATGAAGGCTTCAAGAAAAAAAAATTGTCCCTTGTGTAGTTCAGGTGCTGAAAAAAATTAAAAAGAAAAAATTGCAAGAGTACAGACAACAGATGCTGGAGGGGATATGGAGAAATAGGAACACTTTTACAATGTTGGTAGGAGTGTAAATTAGTCTTCCACATGGAAGAAATTACTTCTTCAATCATTGTGGAAGACAGTATGGCAATTCCTCAAGGACCTAGAAATAGAAATTCCATTTGACCCAGCAATCCCATTACTGGGTATATATCCAAAGGATTATAAATCGTTCTATTATAAGGACACATGCACACGTATGTTCATTGCAGCACTGTTTAAAATAGCAAAGACTTGGAACCAACCCAAATGCCCATTGATGATAGACTGGACAGGGAAAATGTGGCATATATACACCATGGAATTCTTTTTTTTTTTCCATTTATTTATTTTATTGCATTTTAAGTTTTGGGGTACATGTGAAGAACACGCAAGATTGTTGCATAGGAGCACACGTGGCAGTGTGATTTGCTGCCTTCCTCCCCATCACCTACATCTGGCATCTCTTCCCTTGCTATCTCTCCCCAACTCCCCACCCCCCACCATCCCTCCCCTATTTCCCCCCAACTGACCCCAGTGTGTAGTGCTCCCCTCCCTGTGTCCATGTGTTCTCATTGTTCGACACCCGCCTATGAGTGAGAACATGTGGTGTTTGATCTTCTGCTCTTCTGTCAGTTTGCTGAGAATGATGGTTTCCAGGTTCATCCATGTCCCTACAAAGGACACAAACTCATCGTTTTTGATGGCTGCATAATATTCCATGGTGTATATGTGCCACATTTTCCCTGTCCAGTGTATCATTGATGGACATTTGAGTTGGTTCCAGGTCTTTGCTATTGTAAACAGTGCTGCAATGAACATTCGTGTGCACGTGTCCTTATAGTAGAACAATTTATAATCCTTTGGATATATAGCCAGTAATGGGATTGCTGGGTCAAATGGAATTTCTATTTCTAGGTCCTTGAGGAACCACCACACTGTCTTCCACAATGGTTGAACTAATTTACACTCCCACGAACAGTGTAAAAGTGTTCCTATTTCTCCACATCCTCTCCAGCATCTGTTGTCTTCAGGTTTTTTAATGATTGCCATTCGAACTGGCGTGAGATGGTATCTCAATGTAGTTTTGATTTGCATTTCTCTAATGACCAGTGATGAGCATTTTTTCATATGTTTGTTGGCCTCATGTATGTCTTCTTTTGTAAAGTATCTGTTCATATCCTTTGCCCACTTTTGAATGGGCTTGTTTGTTTTTTCTTGTAAATCTGTTTTAGTTCTTTATAAATTCTGGATATCAGCCCTTTGTCAGATGGGTAGACTGCAAAAACTTTTTCCCATTCTGTTGGTTGCCAATTCACTCTAATGACTGTTTCTTTTGCTGTGCAGAAGCTGTGGAGTTTGATTAGGTCCCATTTGTCTATTTTGGCTTTTGTTGTCAATGCTTTTGTATGCCATGGAATTCTATGCAGCCATAAAATACAGTAAGTTTGAGTCCTTTGTAGGGACATCGATGAACCCAGAAACCGTCATTTTCAGCAAACTGACACAGGAACAGAGAATCAAGCACTGCATGTTCTCACTCATAGGCAGGTGTTGAACAGTGAGAACACATGGACACAGGGAGGGAAGCATCACACACTGGGGTCTGTCAGGGGGGACTAGGGGAGGGACAGTGACGGGTAGGGATTTGGGGATGGAGGGATAACATGGGGAGAAATGCCAGATATAGGTGATGGGGATGGAGGCAGCGAACCACATTGCCATGTATGCACCTATGCAACAATCCTGCATGTTCTTTACATATTATGAAAAATTTTTATGTTAAAAATTTTAGCACATATCTGGGGATCCTCATGCTTAATAGATGGTGTGCTGATTCCCAGTGACTGACATTTGATCCTCTTTATTATGTTTTCAAATATTTGACTATCGATATTTCATTGACAATGGATCTCTTTTTATTTATAAATTACTTAGTCTCAGGTATGTCTTTATTAGCAGTGTGAGAACAGACTAATACGCACTGCAATGAACAAAGTTAGTGATGACTCCAGAATTTCTGTCTAAAGGGAGTTTATGAGTAACAGTCTGGCTGGAAGAAGGATGAGGGGATTTGCCTTGCCAGTTAGCATAGCGAGCACAATGTCTTCAGATTGTGTGTTTATTTGCAGAAGCTTTTATGGGAGAGCTGAAGAGATGATGACCAGCTGCACACAGCCCCAAGACTCTTCTTGGTGACACAGCTGTACCTTGCTGATTGCTCAAGACATCTCATAAATCTTAAATATAATGAGGAAAATATAAGAACTTGGCATTTTTCCACTTAACCCATATATTCTTCTTTTTTAATTTCATAATTTTTCTTTTAAATTGGGAGAAGAGTAAGAAGGCATTGGAAAAGAAGATAGGAAAATATGAAACATTAATCAAATGAAGAGCTGTGTATCTGCAAACAGAAAAGATATTTATTGTTTTGTGAAAATCAAGCAAGAAGCAATGTGGTAACCCCTATCAAACTAAAATTCCTAATGCTCCCTGGGGAGTGGTAGATCAGTAGTCTCATCAGTGCTGCTGAGAGTGTATATTACTACAAACACCCTAGAAGGATTTGACCATATATGTGAACTATCCATATTCTCTCATTTAGTAATTCCACTTATAGAGATCTATCTTAAATGAAGTATAGAATATAAGAATATTTAGATGATGTAATGTATACTAGTAAAACGTAGAAGCACCCTAAATGTTAAGGTGGGCACCAGAGAGAGGCTGGATTAATTACAGCATATCAGGACAACAGAATTTGAAGCTATAAAAGACATCTGTTATTTTAGAGTAGCCCACAACCTTTTGGTGGAGAAGGTGGACCTCAGCTTCCTTTATTCTGCTTGTTTCAATCGAGAGACCTCCCTGTCACCTTCTCTGACACAGAGGAGGTGGTCACGGCGCAGTGAAAGTAAGAGTCCTTTTGTAGGGACAAATGTGGTCGCTTGACAAGAGAAGACCTCTTGCCTTGTGAGACTGCAAGCTGCAAGGGCAATGAAAACCTGGTTAACACCGAGGAAAGCAGAGGCCACAGATGGGGAGAGAGAAAGATTCCCATCAATATCGTTTGAGTCCCTGGATCTCATCATACCTGACTAACAAGGCTGCTTTAACTTCTCAGTTATATGAATCAATGAATGTCTCACTTTTTCTTCTTAAATTCACAACCAAAACATTCTTAACTAATACACTGTTATTTAAAAACACATTTTATGTGACTGCATATGAATACACATTACATTATTAACTCAATTTTTATATATACACATCTTAAAATGTGTATATATGAAATTTAAGAAACATTAAAATGCTTTATGAGGTTGTAGTTTTAAAGATAATCAAATAGTTTTACTTTTAAAGATTATTCACTTAAAAAATTTGCCAATGTTTTAATTCCCTGGCTATTGAGTATTCTAAGAGAAAGGCTTATTGCATAAAATATAAGCACATATTTTACTGGTGAGTTGTAGAAATAAAAATGGTACAATGCCTATGTAGGGAAATCTGGCAATATCCAACAAAATTACACATGCATTTGTCTTTGACCCAGCAATGCCAGTTCTAAGAATCTCTCCCAAAGATACAGAAGCAAAAAGCATGAAAAGATGTGTGCACAAGCCTATTAATGGGAACACATTTATAACAGGAAATGTTTGGAAACAATCTAAATTTTCATTGATAAGAGACTGATTGAATGAACTCAGGCACATCTATACAATTGAATACTATGTAGAGGTAACAAAAATAAGATCTTGCTGTACTGTATTATACAGAGATCTCTGGGATATACTAAGTAAAAAAAATTAATGTGCAAAACAGAAAATAGTATATATAGTTCCCTTTTGTTTAATAAAAGGGTAAAACTAAATAATAGAAGAATAAATCAAAAAACAGTACATATGATTAGTATAAGGGAAAAACAAAATGAAACAGCGAGATACCTACCAGAATGATTAAAATTAATAAGACATAAATTATCAAGTGTTGTCAAATATGAGGAACAAATGGAACTCTTATACACTGCTGGATAGAAGAAGTGTGCATTGGAACATTCACTTTTGGAAGCTCTTTGGTAGTATCTACTAAAGCCTGAACATACACATACCCCATGACCCAGCAAATCTACTCCTGGGTGTATATCCACGAGAAATGTATATGTGTTTCAGAAGACATGTTCAAGAAGGTCTTAAGAAGCACTATTGGTTAAGCCAGAAATGAGAAACTCATTTCTCCATCAACGGCAAAAGGCATAAACAAATTATGATATATTATATATTCAATATGATAGATTATAGTAACAGGAATGAAAAAGAGAGAACACTTCTACTATACACAACATGGATGGATGTCATAAATATATTGTCAAGTGAAAGAAACCAAGCACAAAGAACACATACTGTATTACTCCACTTACAGTTCAACATCTGGCAAAGCTAATCTATACTGTTTTAGAGCAGTTGTCTCTGGGGAGAATGGAGAGTATCAGGCAGGAAGGGCACAAGAGCAGTTTCTAGGGTGCTGGTAACATTCTGTTTCTCCACCTTGGTGGTGGATACACAGGTATGCTCAGTCTATGAAACTTCATCAAACTGCACATTTGTATGTAAGTCTATCATTGTATGTATATTATATTTTTAAGATGTTTAAAAACATATAAGTAATTTCATCGGAAAGGAAGGAGGAAAAGGGCGGAGGGGATGGGCTGGGAAACAAGACTTCTTTGATTCTGTCTTTTTTATAGTTTTGGCTTCAGAATCATGCATATTTTACATATGCAAAAAAATTAATTATGTAAAAAGAAGAAAAATGTATAGATGCATGTACTAAATGGAGGTAATTAAAACTATGTTTGGCCAGGTGTTAAATTCCAAAAGACGTGTGTGTGTGTGTGTGTGTGTGTGTGTGTGTGTGTGTATGTGTGCGCGCGCATGTGTGTGTATTTTAGGGTTTAAGTAAGTTTGAAAATGGATGAGGCCAAGTCATATGAAATTTAGAATGATAGTTCTGGATTTGGCCTAACAGCTTGAAAATAAATCATAGATGCTAAAAGCTCAAGTCCTAGGGAAACAAAGAAGGAAGATAGAAAAATAAACAGCTGGAAAAGCGCTCATTATTATCCAAAACAAGCAGATGTACTGTGGTTAGGCACATACTAACCTAATGGTCTTTTTGGAACTGGCAAAAAAATGTGTTTGAGAAGCTGTAACATCAAGCCAGGCAGCTCTTTGAGCTGAGCAGTAAACTCATTGCCCAGACAGAGCCCAGTCCCACTTGTTTGGCTTTGGGCTGAGTCAGTTATTCAGTATATTTAATAATACTGACCGCTGCAGAACTGTGTAAAATGGTGAGTGAAAAAGATAATCAAATGGTTCACAAATTTTTTAAATCAGAAACTCTAGCTTCTTCTGCCAACTACTTGAAGTCCAAGAGTTTCCCAAATGGTCCTAACTATTTAGAGTGGAGGATAATGGGAAGACGGCTAGAATTTTCACCTTTGAGAGAGTCAAGGAATGTCATTATACAGGTGCATCTGATGAGCAACTGGAATCCAATCTGCAGAGAATTCTGACTCCCAATGGATCCTATACCACAAATGGGGTCAGAAGTTTGAACAGTTTTCTAGTTTGGGGGTTCAGTTCAAATCTAGCTCTGTAAATTCAAATGTTGTGTCTTTGGCCATGTATCTTAATCTCCTTGGGTCTCAATTTGCATCATCTGTAAAATGATAAGGAACACTGTTGAGCTGCTCTGGGATTAGATCCGTTAAGGCACATGAAAAACTTAGTACAGTCTCAGTGTTTAAGACATGTTAACGCCACCCCTCTACCACACTGTATCTTATTCATACATTACTAACCAGCAAAAGATGAATGGAATGGACATTTATTCACCACCATTATTCACCTATTATTATACGCTGGGTGTTTTATTAAGCATTTAAATAGTATAAATTTTTATTTATTTTCTTTAATCTTTACAGAATCCTTATGAGGATTCCAAGTGAAGAAGTCGTGCTCAATGTCACACAGCAGATAAGTGGCAGAGCAAGGATTTGAGCCCAGAGCTCTTGGTTCCAAAAAATATCTTTCTGTGTCTGTAGGAAAGCAATCATCAGGAGGAAAAAAAGAACCATATCAGAATGGTAGCCCGTGATTGCCAAGAAAGCATTCATTGGCCATTCATAAATTAGCTCCCACATGTATATCAAGAACTAAGCAAAAGGACTTTCTCTTTCTAAGAGTAGACAGAGACAGTTCTATTTGGAAGATGGAGGTGGCTGGAATGAACAAAGTATGGGTAAGCTGGAGTTGGGGCCTGGAAAACAGAGTGCCTGACACAATAAGTGTCTGTTGAATGATATTTCTATATTAAATATCTATGAAAATATTTAATATAGGAAAAAAAGCGTCCCCAGTCACTATAAGTCCCTGGGTTAAGTTGATGTCAGAATTTAGCAGACCAGGACAAAAAAGGGACTTAGGCCAAAAGAAATTGTGTTCTAAACCAAAGCCAGGAATCAGAGAATATAAAATTAAAATTGCCCTGAAAAATCCAGGAAAGATAAATGGTTGCTGTAGATATAACCAACAGGTGGGCTCATGTTGATGTTCAGAACTCAAGGTTAGCCAGGGGTCATAAGTAGAGAAGAATATGTGTATAAGGCATCAACCAGTGCAGTTCAGGCTGGTCAGTATAATAAACAGAAAGGGAAGAAAATATAGACTAAGCATAAAGGCATAACCAGCTTTCATCTGTGAATCCCAGGATAGTGATGTTTGCTCATGTTCTGGTTTTAGATAATAGTAGTAAGAGTAAGTGTTGTTTCATTAAACTTCCAAAGTGTGTTCTAGATCACACTGTAGAATGTATTATTATTATTATTATTATTTACTATGGACCATGGCCCAAATATTTGGAAATCTTCTGCTTTAGGGTCTATGCTACCTACTAGAAAATTACATCCTTGTCATTGGTAGTTAGGGAAATTAGCTACAGTATTTGATTAAGAAAGAATTATGGTCCAGATATGCCTCAAGGGCACATCTTTGATAAAATCACCATGTTCCAAGGTCTATTTTCACAGCTCCATGGGTAGGGAAATTTGACTATGCAGCCTATGAAGAGATGATCAGTATTTTAGGACTGACTCATTTATTAATTTCCAAAAAGAAATATGGATGCCTGAAGCCATTTTGATAATATGCTCCCTATGGGAAAAATCTGCCTGAGATATCACTTAAGAATGTGGCTTGGTGCACACTGAATCAAAGTAACAGTAATTAGTTTAATATTGTAAGTGGCGGTGACATTTGAATAGGGAGCCTCTCTATGGTAATGATAATAACAGCTAACATTTGCTAAGAGCTTACTGTAGGTCAGGTACTGTACTCATTTTATACCTCACTTCATCCTCACCCTGTGAGATTTTTCACTGCACAGATACACCTGCCAAGTAGGTGACATATTGATGTCAATTAGTCAAAGTACTCCTCTTCTGAACACATGCTAACCAACTTTCTCTGACTGTATTTTCCCAAACTCTGTTAATCCTGCTTGCTAACACTGCATTCCCAACCTTACCTAAGCATACTCCTAAAGGTACCCAAGGAGTGCCAGCGGGCACACCAGCCACACAGAATAACATGGAAAACATTCAGGTAATCAATCTTACTTGATGATAAACAATATCAAGTATTTTTATATGAAATAAATTGGATTCATTAGAAAGTATAATGCAAAATTTGCCAGGTGCGGTGGCTCATGCCTTTAATCCCAGCACTTTGGGTGGCTGAGGCAGGTGGATCACCTGAGATCAGGAGTTCAAGACCAGCCTGGCCAACATGGTGAAACCCTGTTTCTACTAAAAATACAAAAATCAGCCAGGCGTGACGGCACACACCTGTAATCCCAGCTACTCAGGAGGTTGAGGCAGGAGAATCGCTTGAACTCAAGAGGCAAAGGTTGCAGTGCGCCAATATCATGCCACTGCATTCTAGCCTGGGTGACTGAGTGAGACTCTCAAACAAACAAACAAATAAACAGAAAACAAAAAATAAGCACAATGCAAAATTTGAATGAAATGATGTTTAAGGATAAGCTTACAATAAATTTTACACTTGAAATAAAGATCTTGAGCTTTCTCTTTTTTGGTATTTAGTGCAAAATTTTGAATATCATGATACTGCACACAACGGCAACACAAAACAGCTGAATAGGCTTAAGTTTCCTGAATTATAATCACGTATTTGTCAATCTCCCTACAACACTTCGCAGTTCCCTTTGATTAAATGGGGTGTTTTAAATTTCATGAGCCTTATATTGACAATTAGCTCTTAGTTTCTATCTATAGATAACTAGTTTTATCTATTAACATTTTTTCAAAATTAGAATTTATTATCTTTTTCTAACCAAAAAAAAAGGGGGTGAAAATTTATTGTAGAAAGTTTAGAAAACCTAGAGAAACATGAATTCAAAAATTGAAAGTGCCTTAAATTCATCAAATGGAAATAAGATTATTAACCTGCTATGTGCCTGAGCTACATTGTGAACTAGATAGTAAAAATCCTTGCCTGAAAGATTTTCTTCTCCTTTATTCTGACAGTTATGAGTATAAACATAGACAAATAGAAATACAAATACACACATGCATTTTTATAAGATTGGGATACTACTAAATGTATTCTTTTATTAGGTGAGTTTATTTAATAGTATGTTATAACCATTATTGTATTTTATTTTATTATATTTTTATATACAAAATAGTTGTTAAAAACTGCATGGTAATTTATTTTTGGGACATGATATATTGTCTAATAAACCACCAACTTATTGTAGGTTGTTTTCAATTTTTCATTCTCACAAACACACAGGGATGAATTTTTATAGACAAATTTTTCTGCATATCTATGATTATTCCCTTCAGATGAATTATTTTCAGAGCAACAGGATCCTCTTTTGGTGTCAAAGATTGTGGATATTTTCAAGACTTTTGACCCATTGCTAAATAGTATCCCAGAATGATTTATACCAGCTTATATTTCCAAATGCAGTTTATGATGCGTATTTTCCCATATCCTCAACAACGTTAGGTATTTATTGAAATTTTTAAATCAATTTGTAGGTGAAAATTGGTTTCTTGTTTTAATATGCTTTTTCGGTCTCTTGTGAAGTCATTTATTGGCCTCTGTAGTTCATCTTTTGTGAATTGCCTTTTCTTGTCTGTCCCTTGGTCATATTTCTATTAGGGTGGTTATGTTTTTCTCTTCTATTTGTATAGGATTTTTAAAAAAAAGTATATAATGACTTTGTGTCTGACACTTAGGATACAGCTATTTTTCCTAGTTTTTAACTTGTTTTTTATTTACTGAGGTTTTTTCTTTGAATTTTTGAATTTTATGTGGATACATTTATCAAGAATTTTATAACTTCTGTTTCATAGCTTAGAAATTCCTCTACCACCTCTGCATCTATTACCGTTTTATTTCTTTATAACTGAAGAATAACATCGTAAAATGTGTTGGACATGTTCTGAGTATCTTTCAGGTTTGAGAGAAGTCATATGATCCTTCAGCTTTCAGAAGAAGGAATTAAGGGGTCTTGGGGGGTGATGTGCAAGGCTAGAGACAGAGATAGAGAGACAAATGGTGGATAGTGCTTTGAGGCATGCATATTAATGGATTTTCTTCCCAGAAAAGGACAAGGCTCTAATCCAGTGGTTTTAGATAGGGCCCAAGAACTTGCATTTCTAACAAGTTCTAAATTGGGGCTTGAGGCTTCTCTAGGTAAGAACCAATTGGTTCTCACATTTAAAGCAAGAAAACAAGAAACAAGAAGCACATTAAAACAAGAAACCAATTTTTATCAAATTGGTTAAAATTAACAACCAATTTGAACTCATTTATTTCATCCTTTTCTAATCGAATGACTTTCTCTAATTTGATACATTAAAATAAGCTTACATGGCCTGAGCAAATATTTTCTGATCTCTGACCCCACGTAATAGTGACCACTCAAGGCTCAGCCAAGTAAGAAAAACCTTGTCCAGACACTAAGTTTCCAGCAGGGCTCCATGGCTCCCTGAACACCTGTGCTGCTCCAGATGTGTCAGTGGTCTGGCCTGCTTCTCACTGAGTACTGGAAGAGGGTAATCTTACTTTCCTGCCTCAGCAATCATTTTGTAGATAACCTCTGTGGTGAATGTTCATTCACACTTTCCTCTGAGCTAGAAAGCGGTTCTTTTCTTTTGAAGTAGCAAACAAAATTTCCACTTCTGAGATTTGTATTTCTTTTTTAAAAATAGAAGATGATGGCAAGTCCAACCTCAAAGCCAGTTAATACCACCCTGCCTTTCATCCCCATCTTCCTTGTCTAAAAGGCAAGCCCCTCGGCCTTAATCTTCAATCCATGCTGTCCTGTGCGTCCTCCTCAAAGACTGCTTTCCTTTGTTTGCACTGTGCATTCTGAAATCCCTTTTTCTACTTCGCTTGAGTCCCTCTGTAGTTTCTCCTACTTCCTCCCCATCTGGGAGTCATCCCAGACCCCTTCCTCATTCCTCACATCCCGACATCCGATCTGGGAGACTATGTCATCTCAGTGTCTCTCAAACTGGCCCAGGCTTTGGTTCATCACCGTTATTGCCTTAATTCCAGCACTCAAGGTCAGTCCCCTGGAAAGCCAGTATGGTGCAGAAATAAACACATACACGATCTGGTATCAGAGACACCTGTGCTTGGATCTCACATCCATTGCTTATTAACCGTCTGACACTGGGAACAATAACTTGACTTTTTTGAGGTAGCCTCCTGTTTAAAATGGGAGTCATATCTATGTCGTGGGCATGCTGTGAAGGTTAATAAGATAGCATGAGTGAAAGCACTTCACATTCTGCCACCGCAGGGTGCATTTTCAATGAATATTGGTTTCCTTCCCCACCCATTTGTTTGTTCGTTGGTTTCCATCAATGTTTCTTAACAGGTTCTCTCATCACCAAACAAAAATCCACCGTACCAACCAGAGCAGCCTTTCTAAATTGGATGACTAATTTTTAAAAAAGTAATTCGATTTTACCATTGCTCATAGGACAAAGCCACTCCACGATGTGCTCCCTCCACTCATTGTCTTTCATCTGTATTTCATCTTCTATGTCTTCCTACTACATGCTTCCTGAACTGCACACAGCAAGCTATTTCATACCTTCCTGAGTTCCCAGTTCTCATCCCTATCTCAAATATCTTTCCCTTTTCCCAATCTTGTACAACAACTCCTTGATACTCATTCCTTAAGTACCACCTTGGCTGGGCAGGGTGGCTTACACTTGTAATTTCAGCACTTTGGGAGGCCAAGGCAGGAGGATTGCTTGAGGCCAGGAGTTCTAGACCAGCCTGACCAACATGACGACGAGACCCTGTCTCTACAAAAAATTTAAAAATTAGCTGGGTGTGGTGTGTGGTGGTGCAAAAACCTGGTGGGGGGTGAGTGGGAGTTGCGGGGAGATCACTTGAGTGCAGGAGTTTGCGGTTACAGTGAGCTATGATCACGCCACTGCATCCTAGCCTGGGTGACAGAGCGAGTCCTGTCTGTTTGAAAAAAAAAAAAAGAAATCCCACCTTAAGCATTTCCAACTCTAAGAAACTGGCTTTAAATTATTTACATAATTCATCTTACCTCCTTTTTTGTTTCTATTATACTTTGTATAAAACATAAGTACATCCTTTAAATACTGTAGTGTAATAATTATTTGTGTGTCCATTTATCTATTTAATTGCATTTCTTGAGGATTAAGAGCACAAGTAAAATAGCCTTACATAGCCAACACCTAATAAAGAGAAATATTTTAGCTCTGACTCACATAGACTGCATCACCGTTTATACAAAATTAAAATGAACTCACATTTCACCAGTGAAGTAACTCTTGCTATATTTTGAACAAATTTTATGATTGTGCTTTGAAAATTATTTAGCTATAAGTAACTGGTTTAATTCTCAAAGGGCTATGATTTCAAGGCAGTTATTAAACAGACCCCAAATTCTTCCAACATAGGAAACCTGACCTAGAAATTATTGTTAAATATAGTGAAATAGTAACTTAATAACATTTTTGTAGCTATTTGACAAAATACTGCTTCTCTTAAAGTTGCCATTTATAAAAATTTGTTTTGGAACCAATAAAGAGGTTTTCAAGTCGCAAATATTTTCATACCCTTGAAAAGCTCATGGGCCATAGGACTTTTCTTATAGTGTACAATTGAGCACAACAATGGTTCTAGTGATATATACTAGGTACTAAATAATTAAGTGTTTTCATGAATTAACAAATAGCTATGGCTCTTTTATATTTTTAATATTTTGCTGCCATTTATTTTGCCTTTGCCAGCTGCCTTGTACTGTACTAATTAGTTTTTATATGTTTTAACTTAATGCTCACTATTATCTCCATCTTTACAGATGGAGTATTAGGAAACTTGTTCACTCAGTTCATTGACAGTAGAGCCAAAAATCACCAGACTGCCTGGCTCTCAGGCCAGGTCTTAACCACTAGATAATCTTTAGTAGGCCCATTAAACAATCTGACTTAGAGCTTCCTCACTCATAAACTGGAAATAATTATATAGTTCTCGAAATATATATATTTTGAAAAAGAAGTGGAAGGAGTCTAGCATTGTACATGGAACATAGTTGGTATTCAATAAATAATGTTAGTTTGTTAGGGATTGAAAATAGTTCCCCTGTGCTGGGATAACAAGTGAACTTGGCACTCTTATTATCTGCTCCCACAGCAACCTGAACTTTCCCTGTTAGAGCACCGGTATTGAATCTAATATACTTGTTTGTTTCATCGTCTCCCCATCTAGACCGTGAGCTCTATAGGGACAAGAATCATATCTGTCTTTGCCACCTTTGTAACCGAGTTCCCAGCTCATTATTCTGACATAGGTGTTAGGTGCTTGAAATCAATATCAGTTGAATTGTTAATTTAGAAAGCATCTACCTGGTAGCAGGATTCCTTTCCTTTTGAAGAAAGGAATCTAAGTCAAGTCTTATGCTCATAAGTAGCCCACCCTCTGTTGGGATGAAAAAGTCACAGGATAGTATTTTGAAAGCAATACATAGTCAAATCATTTGTACAGTAACAGCTCACAAAACCTTACCACTTTTTCTCTCTGTCAAATCTCATTAAGAATATAATATGAAAAAATGGCCTTAATTTTACTAATATTATTTAAGCATACTAAGGTATGCTTAAGATGTAAGAAGAGAATGAAAAGCATTAAACCCATAATGATATGCAAATGATGTTGATCTAATCAGTCATGTTTGCTGTCATAAAGAAATCCACATGATTACAAAATATTTCACATATTGTGTGAGCATTATTATAGTGTACATCATCATCATTAAACACCCATCTGTGTAAGGCATCCTGGTAGGTACCATGAAAAAGACTTTAATTAAAACAAGTTAAATCCCTACACTTTGGGAATCAAATTTACTCAAATAATCCTCTCTGCTCAAAAAAAGAAGTTCCCTAATACTTTAAGTTTTAAATTTGAAGAAGAATAATTTGAGCAGCTGGAACCTATCCTATTGACACTTTCATTAACCTTCATAAATCATTGAATGTAAAAAGGTGAATCCTAAAGAACACTGACTCAACCAAGCTTACATTTGTCATTTATTAATTTAAACTGAATTTAGTTACTTACATTTACACTAACTTTTATATATTCTTTATACCCGATGACTCTGAACACTTTGCCATGGCTCAACTTTCTTTCTTTCTTTTTTTTTTTTTTTGAGATGAAATCTCACTCTGTCACCAGGCTGGAGTGCAGTGGTACAATATTGGCTCACTGCAACCTCCGTCTCTAAGGTTCAAGCAATTCTCCTGCCTCAGCCTCCTGAGTAGCTAGGACTATAGGTGCACACCACCACACCGGCTACTTTTTTATATTTTTAGGAGAGACAGGGTTTCACCGTATTGGCCAGGCTGATCTTGAACTCCTGACCTTGTGATCTACCTGCCTCGGCCTCCCAAAGTGCTGGGATTATAGGTGTGAGCCAACTCGCCCAGCCCAGATTTCTAAATTTATTATTTAACTTTCAATTTTAATTATGGTATCTTTTTTCCAAAAAAAATTCATCTAGTCACAGTTTTTAGTCTTTTAATTATAGATTCTGTCTTGGTATAATGGTGTATTTTCTCTTTTAGATTTAAATCTTTAGTTCATCTGGAACTTATTTTTTGAATGGTAATTTTAACATGTTTTTTAAATTATCTTCACACTATTTATTGAGTGATCCAAACTTTTTCTATGAATTAAAGATAATCACTTTTGCATTCCTAAATGTCCATGTATGCATGGGTCTATTTCATGACTACTTTATTTCATTAATCTTTGAATTCTTCCTCTAGTAGTGTATGTTTAAATTGTTTTGGCTTTGTATTTCAATTTCTGGTATGACACATTTTTGTTTCAACTGTGAATGGAATATTTTCTTTTTCAGTCTAGTTTTCTATCTGGCTATCATATATACAAAAAAATGTATTTTATAAATTTTGATTAGATCTATCAAATCTTTCTTTTTATTATTTAGCTCTTCTAGTTGATTATCTTGGGTCAACTAGAGAGACAATTTCATCATCAGGAAATAATGATAACTTTATCTCTCCCTTCCAATATTAATACCATATCTTGTAGCCCTTTTCTTTCTTATCTTATTGCACTGGCTAGAAACTTCCAGACTAAGGCTTAGCAATAGCAGATAAAATGGAAACTTTGCCCTTTTGGGGAGGAAAGATGAGTTAATTAAGAGCATTTTGGCTGGGCTTGGTGGGTCCTGCCTGTAATTCCAGCACTTTGGGAGGCAGAGGAGGTGAATCACCTGAGGTCAGGAGTTCGAGACCAGCCTGACCAACATGGAGAAACCTTGTCTCTACTAAAAATACAAAATTAGCTGGCATGGTGACACATGCCTGTAATCCCAGCTATCGGGGCTGAGGCAGGTGAATCACTTCAACCTGGGAGGCAGAGATTGCTGTGAGCAGAGATTGTGCCAGTGCACTCCAGCCTGGGCAACAAGAGTGAAACTCCATCTCAAAAAGAAAAAAAAAAAAAGAGCTTTCTTAGCTTATGATTATACACCAAAGTTAATTAGCAAATGACTACTTGCTGTCCTACAACTACAGTTTTGTGATAATAATAATAGCAGTTATACTCTTTTCTGAAAAAGCAACTATATCAGGCATTTGATAAGTTTAATTAATAATCCTTAAAACATCCTGCAAGGTAGGCCTATTATACTCATTTTGCATATGAAGGAAGAAAGATTCTTATATACTGAAAAACATTCCTAAAGTTACTCAGCGCATAAATGGTAAATCTAGAAGCAGAACCTAGAGTTCTCTGATTCTAAACTCTTCTTTTGTATCGTATTACCTGCACTATATAAATACTATTATGATTTAATTCTGATACATACAAATGGATCTCTCTCATTAATCAATTGTATAGGGTTGCAATGATATACTTAACATATCTTAAGTAAATATTCAACTTGTGATAATTATAATGCTGACTTTAAAAAATAGAATTAATCAAATAAATATTGAGTACCTACAATATATCAGTGTCTTCATAATTATTTACCTAACTACATCATATAATAATATACAGGTTGAGAATCCCTAATCTGAATATCTGAAACTTCCTAATGCCAACATGCTGTCACAAGTGAAAAATTTCACATATAAGTACTTAACACAAACTTTATTTTATGCATAAAATTATTTAAAATATTATATAAAATTACCTCAGACTGTATGTATAAGGTATATGTGAAACATAAATAAATTTCATGTTTAGACTTGGGTTCTATCCCCAAGGTATCTCATTATGTATTTGCAAATATTCCCAAATCCCAAAAAATCGGAAATCTGAAACACTTTGGTGCCAAGCATTTCAAATAATGGATAGTAAACTTGTATTGATTAGATTGCAACTTAGCATTTCATAAAGGTATAACTTCTGCCTCAAATAAATAGTCTATAAGTCAGAACTCTATTGGTGACAAGTGATGGAGGCTCAACTAAAATTATCTTAAATTTTAAAAGGTCTCAGCAATTTATGTAACCAGAAAAGTCTAGAAGTAAGGCTGGCTTCCGGCATGACTAAATCTTCCCTTTTTTGAGTTTCTCCAAGTGTTCATTTGCAAAGAGAAAAAAAAAAACCAAATTACCTTTCTTCCTAGTGCAGTAAATTAAACATCCAAGATTTTCTTTATTTAAATAACATGCCTACTTATTGTATTAATCCCTATGGCTGAAGGGATAGGGCACTCTGATTGGCCAGGCCTGGGTCACATGGCCATTCTTATAATTTAAGAGTATGGAGGGTATGGTGATTAATAGTCCCATCAGAATCTAATGCAAAATAGATAGCCTTTCCACAAATTTTACATTGTTAACATACACACATACAGTAAGTCTGCAGATTGTGGTGCAGAATCTGAGTTAAATAACATGCTACAGAGAACCTCTAATTGTGGTGACTCGTACTCTAAGTTATTCTTCCAGTTGAATTGACCAGAGAGTTACAAAGCATTCTGTGTATGAAGTGTGGGAATGACTGGGAGCTTTGCAGGAGAGCTGCCTTAAATACTTCCTGGTTCTGGAGCCTGAGCAGTTAACTCCTCTTCACTTGTTTTCTCATTTGTAAAATGGGAATAATAGTAATGATCCCCATGGGATGCTCCATATGAAGGGCATACACCAGTATCTGCCACACAGGCATGAACTCAATAGATAGCCGTTATTCACTATTATTACCAAAGCAGGATTTTTTTTAAAGATCTTGTCTTTTATATTTATAAACAGCTGGGGAGGCTGAGGCAGGAGAATTGATTGAACCTGGAAGGCAGAGGATGCGGTGAGCTGAGATAGTGCCATTGCTCTCCAGCCTGGGCAATAGGAGTGACACTCTGTCTCAAACAAAACAAAACAAAAAACCAGCTGATATTTTAAGGAAAAACTAAATGCCCTGTACTTCCTAGCATTAAGATGGCATTGCTTTAAGATGGGCCATTAACTTCCCAGATTGTTAACAGCCAAAACAGCTTGCCATGGCTGCCCCAACTCATACACATACAGCTCGACTTCCATTGTTTCCAGTTCCCTGATCTTATCCATCTTTCATTCATTTATTTAACAAAAATGTCTTCAGAGCCTACTATGCATCTTCATGACTCGATTTTACCCTCATGACCTCTCCTCACGCCTCTGGAGGAGCATCAGCCCCACAGTTTGACTTTTGTGCTTAATCACCATTGACACCCTTTTTGTCTGTTGTGCCAGAAGACTCTTCCAAAAGACCTCTACTGCCCTCCAGGACTTCATGCCTCTCCGCATTTTCAATGGTGAAAGGTATACTCTATACTGACACCATATATGTTTACAATTTTTTTTAAAGAAGTTTTTCCTGTTTTCTTATTTCTTTTAAATCTTCTTTTTGGTACTTAAGTAGAAGGGTTTTTTTTTTTCAGCTCATATACAATGGAAGAGGTAGAATTTGGAAGCCAATTTTAAATGAGGATCTAAAAGGGTTAATTACATATAGATGCTGGCTCCAGGTGAGATAACGTCAACCTGCTCAATTAAGTTCCCGGCTTGTAAATCTGATTGTCCTTCTAGGAGCTTTTCATCTGTAACTTGCACATTCAGGAGCAAGTGTTCAATTTTAATTAGCAACATTTTTCACTTAATTTTCTTTAATTTTAGAAGTCTACCAACTAACAGGTTTATCTGTTTCAATAAATCAGCAGGTATTATGGGCAGTACTATGCCAAGTGCTGCAGGAATTCCTGTACACAGCACCCTGAACTGTTACCTGCAAGCAAGAGGTGGATGGGGCTGAGTGGTGGTAAAAAGAATCCAAAGATAAATATTTGAAAACATAAATGATGCTTTTATGAAGCAGAATAGGAAAGGAGCCATAAGATGCAATTAAAGTGCTATAGGAGTTCAAAGGAGAGCAATTATAGCAGTTCCTTCTTATCCAAGGGGGAGTCCATTCCAAGCCCCCCAGTGAATACCTAAAACCATGGATAGTACTGCACTATGCATATAGGTACACCATAGTAATCTATATATACTATATATCTACTTCATAGTACTATGTATACACATATACCATAGTACCATATATATTCTATATATATACTACAGATATATAAAAAATTATTTAAAATATTATGTAAAATTATTTCAGACTATGTGTGTAAGGTATATGTGAAACATAAATAAATTTCATGTTTAGACTTGGGTCTCATCCCCAAGATATCTCGGTATGTATTTGCAAATATTTCCAAATATACTCTCTCTCTCTATATATATATATACTGTATTCCCAAACATACTATATATATACTACATATATACAGAGTGTGTATATATAGTATATAGAGTACTATGGTTTTTTTCTAGACATACAAACTTATGATAAAGTTTTTAATTTATACATTAGGCATGTTAAGAGATGAAAAATAATAACTAATAGAAGAATTATAATAATATACTGTCATAAAAGTTATGTGAATGTAGTCTCTCTCCTTGAAATATTGTACTGTACTGTTAAAAACTGAGGAAAACTGAAACCCTGGAAATTGAAACCATGAGTAATGGGGACTGGGTAACTACTGTACCTCTGTTTGAGGTGAGGCAGAAAGGGTTTTATGATTTTCCATAAAAGTGAGATGAGAACACCCACCTAGATTTTGACCAGCAGAGATGGTGGAAAGCAAAAACAGAGGTAGATACATAAACATACCAAATATGACTAACTAGAATACCCAAACAGGGAAGCCTTGACTATCATTGTGAATGACCTTGTGAATGAAGTCCCATAGGCAGTGAGGAAACAGGGATAAAATGACTGGCACCTGGTTGTCAGGTACAGATGAAATTAGGGCAAGGAGGCCCTGAGGCAGGGAGATGAGTTAGGAGAGTCTGAAGGGCCAAAGCAAAGAAACAAGAGAATACATTCCTGTGACTTTAAGAAGGTGGGCTACAAGGGATTTGAATATGTGTTTGTTCAGCAGACAGTAAAGACGGTAAAGAAAAGGAAGGTGCCAGAAAAACCAGCAGGAGCAATAGCTCATCTAGAATAGCTCATCTAGATGGAGATTTTCAACAGTGAGTTGAAAATATGCCTCAAGGGAGAATAGATACACATGTGGAAGCACTGGTGCTGAGTCCTAAGGATCCTTGGGATTCTTGAGATAAACAGTCCTATCTTCTCTTTTTACAGTTTCTCTTAAAAAATTTATTTCATTCTTAGCAGAACATTTTTCTTTAGGAAGTAGGCGGAGATAATGCAACAAGGTAAGGGTCAGAGATGGAGCTCCAGGTGGTATGATATCAGAGAAGTCAAAGGAAAGGAGAGGTGTAAAGAGTGAGGGTAAGAGAGATTAACTTCCTCAAACACTGCACCGGAGTTCAAGGGCATGAACACTAAGCAAAGACCCTCACTTCTAATTCTGTCATATACAATTAAGACACCTGGCATAGCACTTATTACATGATATTTTGCTTATTATTCTTCACCATTAGGTAGGGGCTACTTGATATTGTTTTTTTTTATTATTATTATTTTCAGTATGTTTTACTAATAAATCAGTGAATGAATGAGTGAGCACAAGAATGAAAATGTTAATTGTGGTGGAAAGAGTAGTTTCAGTAGACAAATGAGTGTAGAAGCCCAATTCCGATGCCTAAGATAAACTAATAATGGTAAGAAAAGGAGATATGCTGAGATATATACTTTTCTTTTTCTTTTTTATTTTTTTGACAAATTTCCACTTCATATAGTTTTCTTTTTTAAGGAAAAACCAAACCACCACCAAAATTCAAGTTCCTACAATTCTTGGCTTTAATTGTGATTAAAAAAAAAAAAAAAAAGAACTGCCATTGTATCAGGAAATGATCTTTCAGACAGCCAGTTTAGAAGAGAAAGTTCTGCTAAGACATTTCTGTTTGAGATTGTTGACCCAGTGGAACTTTTGGAGAGATTCAGATTACAAGAAAAGCCTCTGACAGATATCTGTGAAAGCAAGATTAAAACAATAATGTACACAATCGACTGGGGTCCAAGGGTTTGTAAACCAATGCCAGTCAGGATGCTCAGAGCTGGGAACAGTGATCTTCAGGCAGCCAGGTGAGACTAATCTGGAGAAGCTTTAGGAAGGAGATAAATTTAAGCTGTTTTGAAAGGGGACTATTCTAGTCAATTGGCAAAGAGTCTTAAAGCACAGGATTAGGAATTTTAATTTGATTACTCGAGGTAGTTTGGAGCTACCCCAGCGTTTTGAGAAGACTCGTTATAAATGTTGTTGGGAAGATGATTTGTTTCCATAGCTCATAATCCTGGCTGCATATTAGAGTTACCTGGAGGGCTCTGAAAAATCCTGGCGCCCAGGCTGTGCTCCAGGGCAATTAAGTCTGGGGTGGCACCAAAGCATCAGTGCTTTGTTTCTTAAAGTTCTCTGGATGATTCCAACAAAGAGCCAAAAATTAAGAAGCACTGCTTTGAGTATAGGATAAATTGCAAGGAAACAAGAGAGAGGCTAGAATTAGAAAGGTTAGCAAGAAGGCTGGAAATTGGGATCTGACCTAGCTTTGTGGGCAGAGATAAAAGGGATGAAGCTAAATAAAGTATTCTGAAGGAAAACTTCGTTGCACTTGGTGATGCATGCCAGTTGCATTTTTAAATAAAGCTATCCTCCAGGAGTGTCACTGCTTTTACTATGATGGATTAGTTGAAAAACAAGCACACAGGACTTGCTTTTGCTAAAATTTGGGGCTTTTACTATTAGGAAAATTCCCAATTTCTGTAGGAGCAAAGCAGGCCAGAAAAGAAAATGTAACATGTTAAAAGTATATGTTGTTTATATTTAAAGGAGGAAACAAAATTGATGAGGGGTGCTCCTGAATTAAGAATCAAAATTCAGATTTTAAATTGAATTACTGTTAGGAGATACCGGGCTGTGGTAAAATTATGATCCTTTTAGAGTAACCTTGAAGGAAATGAAAAGTCAGACTATTAAGGACACGGAAGAGAAAGACCCACCATCATTCTCAATCATATCATTCCCCTTTCTTGGAATGAAGAATTTGTAACAGGTATGGGAAATGGATGGTGGTATCTCAGTACAATGACCTCTCAGAAAGCTGAGCTGGGAAGCAATGATGGGAGTTCCAATGCTTTGTTGAGAACACTTTAAATTTATCCTAGCATGTCCACCTTTAAAGTTTAGAGGAAGGGAAGAATGTTATAAAGTAGTATTATTTATAAAGGAAGTAGTGCTTCCTAATATAACTGTATATGCATATTTGATAAAATATAGACACTGAGAGAGGAACTTCACTGGCAAGAGCTTCCTGAAGGGAAGCAATCGAAGATAGTTATTGGAACAGAATCATTTTTTCTGACTCTAAGGATGAACCTGAGTCTTACAGCAGTGATAACCTCTACCTGATAGCTGCTGTCATTACTTAGAGAACAGATTTGGAACTGCAAATGAAAGATAATTGTTCCTGTATTCCTGCTCCCAAATGCTGGGTCTCTGGTAGATGAAGAGATAAGGCAGTTGGCCAGGAGTGGTAACCAGCTATAAGTCAGGTAGGTCTGCATGTAATTTGAGGGGCAGAGCCTCCCCTAACACTTCCTTCCTAAAACTTCCTCAGTCAACATCTTTTTACTTGCAGGGACCAGGGGTAGAGTAGGTAAGGACGTTTCCAGAAGACGCCTGAGAAAATTAAAGTGCCCTGTTGGAATCAGTTACACATCTGGAAATGACATTCAGACCCCACCTCCCACACCAACCTCAGGAGCTTAGGGTAAGTAAGTAGCTCGGTCCACCGGGATGTGGTAAGGTAGGGGTCAGAAGGGAGAATACCTAGTTCACAAGCCTGGGTAGGGCACAGCAGGGAGGACCCATGGGTGTCCTGTGGGAAGCAAGTGAGCTTGGGGCAGCAAGAAAGACCTGAAAGGTCTTGCTGACACCTTGAGAAGACAAACCTCATCCTTCCACTTTGTCTCTGCCTTGGGCTCTGAGCCCACTCTGCTTCATTTCATCCAGCCAGCCTGACTACAGGAGATCCAAAGCTACTCTGTGCTCTGGCACGTTTGAGTCTCCTTAAATGCTTCCAATTACCTTTGCTTGGGTTTGCTGTTCCAGGAAAGAAGGTTCTAAATTAACACTGTACAAGGCCCCCCTGAATGTTGGTTTGCAAAATTAATGATCCTAATGGAAAAGGAAATTAATTTTTGATGCTTGGTTGAGGATAAAGACAAAAATCACTGTTTTGGACACTGGGCCTTCTTAATACGTCTCATCAATAGTATTTTCTCTCTCCCTTCCATGCCTGCCACATTCACAAAGAAAGGAGACAATACAAATTATAACTCCATCTCTGAATTCAAAGGGCCATGATACACGCGCTTATTCTGCAAACATTTATCAATGGTCTGGTTTGTGCAAGGTGTCCGAGAAGCCAGGAAAAGCTGCACAGAGGAGGCCACCTGATACACGCCTCACATGTGAAGTTTGACTTGTACTTTCTGCAATCATGGTTTGAAAAGACTGCAGTAAGCATCTTGTAAGATGTAAATTACATTATTCAATTTTAGGAAGAACACAGTTTTTCCAAAAGCCTCCCGTCACGGGTCTGAGGGTTCACAGAGGTCTTTTAAGGGGATCGGAAGTTCTCTGGCTGACTTGCTGTGTTTTTCTTGTCAGAAGTCTCTGCTGCAGTGCATTGCTCAGTTCCTCTCAAGTGAAAAATTAAATCTGCACTCTTGTCAAAATGTGTCATCTACACACCCGGACACTCATCATAGTTCACCAGGCTCTACACAGAGTCCAGGCTGAAAGGATGGCATGCCCTCCCCAACCCCACCCTTTCGAGGTCTGGGAAGCCCAGATGCTGGGGAGGAGCTGAACAACTGTGTCCAGGGAGTGTCTAGCAAAGCCGGCCCCGGGAGTTCTACGGCAGCCTCGGTGCTCTGAAGAGTCAGCGTTCATCCATCTCCTCGGGTGTGAATCACACTGCCCGGTATGGCCTTTGGGAGAAAATTCATGAAGGACACAGTCAGCGCCGTAGAACCTGCCAAATACACATCAGAATCAGGCGTGTGTGTGAAGGGGGAGGGGGAGTTTTTCCAGAGGCTTTTCTTCCAGTTCCATTTCTCTTTTGTGCCTCAGGACCGGGTTCTTGAATGTAAAACTCTCAGAAAGGGCAGGGCGGGGCCTCTTTTATGCCCGCGGAGTATCTTGCCCAGCGGTAAACGCTGAGTGACAGCGGCGATTTCGGTTCGGGAGACCCAGCGGGGACTGGGTCCGACAAACCCTCTCTCGCGGGCGCGGTAGCGGCCAGCGGGCTGGCGCAGTACTGGGAGCCCCGTAGCTAGGCGGCCGGGCCCAGAGCGCAGTCAGGCGGGGCTCTCGGAGGCTGGGAGGGGGCTCCACCTGGGCGCCGCGCCGCGGCGGGAGGGGCGGGGCCCGGCTTCCCGGAGGCGGTGGCGCCTCCTCGCGCCCGAGCGCGCGAGCCGCGGCGTCCGGCGCACGCGCAAGGCCAGCAGGGAGCGCGCCCCGGCGGCGGGCGGCGGCGACGGCTGGAGGTGGAGGAGGAGGGCGGCTGAAGGGAGGCTGGCTGCGTGCGCCGAGGTAGCGGCGGGGGCGACCGGAGCTGGGGCGGAGTGGGGAGCGAGGGAGGGAGACGAGGGAGAGGGAGACGGAGGGCAGTGAGAGACGCATTTCCAATTCCCAACTACGAGCCCCGAGTTTGCAGATGGGGCTGCTCGGCGGTGCCTGTGGCTGAGGGGGAGCAGTGGCGGCGGGGAGCGACCGGGAGCGGCGGCGGCGGCGCGGAGGCGGCTGAGGTGCGAGCCGGTGAGTTGTCGGGGCCCCCACCCCGCTCTGGTAACGGTCGCGCCGCGCGCCGGGCCGGCCGGGGGCGCCCTGTTGCTCGCCGCGGCGCGCCACGCGGGGACCCTGGCCCGCCCCGCCCCTCGGCACCTGGGCTTCGGCGGGCGGGGGGGAAGGGACCCGGGAGCCGGAGGCGGCACTGGCAGGGAGGCTGTTCGTCGCCCCCAGCCCAGCCCGCGCGGAAGGGGCGCTCGACCGGGCTCCTGGCCCTCGGGCCGCGGGGCGGGCCGGAGCGCGGCAACGTGTCTGCCCCGTGCTGCTGGCCGCAGCTCCCCACGCGCTCCCTGGCGCGGCCCCGGCTTGGGCTAGGGCAGCAGACGCGCGGGGCCCCTCTGGGCGCGGGGCTCGGGCGCCGACACCTCTGCGGCGGGAGTCGTGGTGTAGCATGAATGGAGAACCGGCATGGGGGCGGTGTTGCTGTGACTGACACCTCCGGGGTCGGTTCCGAGAGGGGGCGATTCCTCCGGCACCCTGTTCTTTCCCGAGCTCGGGGTTCCTGGCGGGGGTGGGGGAGGCTTTCTCCAACTACCGCCGCTACTTCCGAGGTACAAGACTCCAGTTGTTTGGCCAAAGTGGCTGTGGGCCGAGCACACGCTGCTCCGGGGGCGTTTGCTGCGGAGGTCGTGCTCCCGGGTCCTGGGTACATTCGTCTGAAACCGGATAGGTGTCGGGGCGGTTTTTTTTTTTTTTTTTTTTTTTTTTTTTTTTTTTTTTGGCTGGCTGGAGGGTCAGCAGGGGAGTCGATTGAGGGATCTGACCGTGTGGTGACGGGATGTGGATTGGTTGGTAGATGTTTTTTTGCAGAAGGACTTTTTAACAGTTTATTGGGAGTTTATTCTCAGTCTTACCGGTTTCTGGGATTGCAGCTCGAGATTACATTTGTTAAACTTCCATCAGCTGGGTGGGAATCTGTGTAGGGGGTGGGGGGTGAAGCGAAGAAGAGAACTGAAGACTGAACGGGGAAGCTCAGAAAATTCTCCGCATTGCTTATAAACAGCCGGTTAAGGTCAGGCTAGCCACATTTTACTCTTTCCTGCGCCTTTGGAGAGTGCTGGAATTTTACTTTGTGCTTCAAGTGGTCTTGTAGTGTAGCTGAGAACGTTTGGGGTGAGTTAAAATGGTCTTCAATTGAAGTATGATTTAGCAGCCATTTCATTCCATGAAATCTTGCAAATCATTTATAAACTTATGTTGGTCGAATATATCAGGCGAAGTAACATTGTTAGTAATGCGGTAGTTTCCTTATATAGATATAGCAGTGGACCTCAAGTAATATTGCTTATTGCAGGCATCTACTGTGCAGTGATGACAGAGTGGTAGGCCTGATTATAGTTCTTTTTGAGGCCTTATTAACAGTAAACAAAGAACTTTTGTGGATTGTGTCATTTTGAGGTCATTTGTACCTTTAATGTATCATCTATTTAAATAGGTCTTTATATACGTGTTCACACGATATGTTACCCTTTAATGTCCATGTTTCTTATATTCTAGACTACGGTTACATAATACACAAATGGTGACACTTTTAATTACTCAGTTTTGTCCTATGAAGGCTGCACACCATCTTTATGGAAGAGGTGTGTATGTGTTCTTACTGATGCCACCGAATTCTTTTCCATCTCGAATGTGAAAATGAATTATTTTACATTCTAGGTAAAATCAACACTGGAAAAATGAAGGTGCTTAAGCAAGTCTAGTAGCTCTATATAAGACAGAATCTTTTTTTTTTTCTTTAGACCAACTGTTGGATTTTAAAAATGAATCATTTTTATACATTTGAGGGAGCAGTTTGCTTCTTTCTCAGTCTCATTTTAGGCTGAAATTGTTCCAGAAAACTACATAGCCTGCTTGTTTCTCTCCCACTCCCCTCTTTTTAGCTTGAGATAACCAAGAAGACATAATTGTGATTATGTTACCTTTTAAAAAAGTTGTTTTAAAGCTGAAGTTGCTTGTTTGAATATTTACTATCCCTTTACATACTTTACTACTTAATAATGGATTAGCAGAAGACAACAGATGTTTTAATTAAATGCCTTTCATATTTTTGACATCTGAGCTTTGTTAAAATTGAGTAGCATCAGCAAATTATTGCTGAGAGTTGCAAATCATACAGGATTAGTGCTGGTCAAAGGCTAGTTGTACAAGACAGCAAGAAAATAAAAAGACGTAAGAGAATCCATTTATACTTTTGACATCGCTTACTCTACTATAAATTGCCTATTGCTAGGTGACTTTTGAAAACGAGTGTCTTGTAAATCTCTCATTAGGTATATAATAGTTAATAATTTTTCTTTCCAGAGTGATTCATTTGATAAGTGACTAAATTTTTTTTTTTTATCAGAACTCTACTTCAGGTAAGTATAGTTAACCATGTAAGCGATGTGCTGATATTTATTTCAGGAAGAATGAACACTTACCCATTTGATAAAATAAATACTAAACTGTTTGGAAATATGTCAGTTATTCCGTAAAAATTATGCTGAGAAAAACTATGCTAGTTTTGTTTTAACTCTAGGCTCTTTCTTTAGAAAAGTGGTCTTCACATTTATAAATATAAGAGCAGATAAGTACGAGAGATCTATTCTCTGATACGGTGGCATTATTGCATTAAATATTTTATTTTTTTGTTGTAGGGACCAGTTTTGTTTAGTGTTCCTGTTGAGTCTCACAGAAGCTGCAATGGTTTTCCTCCTTCTCTGTTACTTGTATCTGACCACTGGGGGGAGACTTTACAATTGGGCTTAACTATATTCCACCTTTACATATACCTTGGCTGCTAATCATCCTGGGCACTTTGCCAAACTGCTGGTAAGTGTGCTGAGGAGGATGCACTCAGAAGCAAGGCTCAGTCAAGGTGTTTAATGACTTTTCTTTCTTTAACACACACCATGCTCACAAAGTATCATTCTTTTTTTTTTTTTTTTTCCCCCCCATTTATTTATTTTATTGCATTTTAGGTTTGGGGGTACATGTGAAGAACACGCAAAATTGTTGCATAGGAACACACATGGCAGTGTGATTTGCTGCCTTCCTCCCCATCACCTACATCTGGCATTTCTCCCCTTGCTATCTCTCCCCAGCTTCCCACCCCCCACCCTCCCTCCCCTATTTCCCCCCAACTGACCCCAGTGTGTAGTGCTCCCCTCCCTGTGTCCATGTGTTCTCATTGTTCAACACCCGCCTATGAGTGAGAACATGCGGTGTTTGATCTTCTGCTCTCCTGTCAGTTTGCTGAGAATGATGGTTTCCAGGTTCATCCATGTCCCTACAAAGGACCTTAACTCATCGTTTTTGATGGCTGCATAATATTCCATGGTGTATATGTGCCACATTTTCCCTATCCAGTCTATCGTCGATGAGCATTTGGGTTGGTTCCAGGTCTTTGCTATTGTAAACAGTGCTGCAATGAACATTCGTGTGCACGTGTCCTTATAGTAACAAAGTATCATTCTTTATAGACTCTCTTATTAACAGTCTACTGTGGTCTAAGTATACATCTAACATGATGAAAGATAAGATTCCTGAATACATTATGGCTTTCAAAGATCTGACTTGACTTGCATTAATCTTAGAAGCAGTGTAGGTTTAATTACTTGCGTAGTGTACACAGATATAAGTCGTTTGGAAGGATCTGGAAAGATCATCACTCTTCCGTGGTGTGTAACTATATCCAAACCTCTTTTAAACAAATTGGTGTCTTCTTATAAAAAGCTTTTGGAGAAGATATTGAAGCATCCCGTGTACCTAATTTTAGTGTTCATTTCACCACAGAGGGGAAGTTCTTCCTCTGTCATAGTCATAGAGATAAGATTAAAGCCCACAACTTTGTTGACCATTAAGCTGTGACCATTCTTACCAGGGGTAATAAAGTCAGAAGGCTGGTTTCTACTTTTTCTTTTCTGATGGTATTTAACTTTGTTAATGTCCAGTTCAATAATAATGAACTCAGTAAACAGGCTGTCACATTTATGGTAGTTTAGAAAGAACTTAAGTTTTATGACCTTCCTTAATTATGATAGACTAATTCAAAGACCTTTCTGTAATCTTTATATGGTAAATTTATTCACAGAGTAGTGAACAGAACAAAATTTGAAGTCGTTTCTATTATTCCTTCATTCTAGGTTATTTTCCTTCTTTCCTTTAAGATGATTGCTTTCATCTGAAAATTCTTTTTTTCTTTTTTAACTATAGTGTACTAGAAGAGATACTTTCTGCTTAGGAATATATTCATTTCTGGCCAACTTTAGGACTATGTTAAGGACTTGGGAATGAAAGTTTCTAAAGGCCTATCTGTCAAAGTTACCACTGACCCAAGGCAAAATGAGAATTAAAGATAATATAATGAGTATTTCATAAAGCTCAAGTTATTTTAAAATCCTTTCTGCTGCTTGCTAGTTTTGTACATGATCTAATCCATCCTTTGCTAGTTTACATCTTTTCCTCTTAAATCTATCATTTCTATACCCTCTTCCTCTACTTTTTACTGTATTTCGTCTACATTGCCCTTCATTTTGTTCCTCATCAATGCCATGACTTGCTCCTAACTTAGGGCTTTTGTACTCCGTTCACTCTGTCTGGAACTCTTTTCCTAAGTCATTACATGAGTGACTCCTTTTCATCATTTCGTGTTGTAGTTCAAGTATCACCTTTTTAGACAAGCATTACTACCTAACCATCTTTCCAGAATGACACTAGGCTCATCTCCCTCTATCCCATTATCTTTTTTATTTAAAAATTTCTTCATGCCTGTAATCCCAGCACTTTGGGAGGCCAAGGCAGGTGAATCACCTGAGGTTGGGATTTGGAGACCAACCTTACCAGCATGGAAAAACCCGTCTCTACTAAAAATACAAAATTAACTGGGCGTGGTGGCCCATGCCTGTGATTCCAGCTACTCAGGAGGCTGAGGCAGGAGAATTGCTTGAACCCAGGAGGCAGAGGTTGCAGTGAGCCGAGATAATGCCATTGCCTGGGGAACAAGAGTGAAACTACGTCTCAGGAAAAAAAAAATCTGCAAACCATTTATCACTATCTGATGCTATATTTTTGTATTATTTTATAATCTGCATGCTCACTAGAATATAAGCCCATGATATCACTGATCTTGTCTCTTTTTTTGTTTTTGTTTTTGAGATAGAATCTCACTCTGTCACCCAGGCTGGAGTGCAGTGGTGTGATCACAGCTCACTGCAGCCTGGGAACTCCTAGGCTCAAGTGATCCTCCCACCTCAGTCTCCTGGTAGGTAGGACTACAGGAAACAACCACCATGCCCAGCTAATTAAAAAAAAAAAAAAAACTTTTTTTTTGTAGAGATGGAGTCTCACTATATTGCCCAGGCTGCTCTCAAACTCCTAACATTAAGGGATTCTCTTGCCTCAGTGCCTCAAAGCACTGGAATCTTAAGCGAACAACCACACCCCGCTGAGCTTGTCTCTTTTGATTAATATTATCTTTCAAGAACTTAGACCTGTTCTGGCACATAGCTGTCATTAAATAAATCATCCTTTAAAAAAAAATCTGAGGTTCTTCCTGAGGTTTTGATGTTAAAATGCCCCTTTATAAAATGATAGTTATAGTAAACAGGTCACTTTTGGCCATAAGTGATAGAAATCCATTCCTGCTGTTTTAGGTAAGGGGGATTTATTGTTAAGAGGCAGCCAGTGTCCAGTGGAATGCAAGGACTAGGACTCCAGTGCCTGCAGGGCACGTTTTTTTCTTTTCTCTGTTCTCTGTGCATTTGCTTCATTCCTTCTCTGGCTGCAGAAGACCACTTCCTAGTCCTCTTAGTGGAAAATATGGCCACCAGCAACTTCTGAATTGTCATGGTACGTGCCTAGGAAACTGGAGAAAGGTCATCTAATTCTTCCCTGTTCAATAAACTGCATCTCATTATTAGAACTTGGTTTTACTTGCTGTAACCACACGTAATGGGGTTAAACAGACAATCCAGGTAGGTGCCCCTGTAATAATTCATGTTTGCACTTATTCAACAGCTGCAAAATATCCAACTCTCCTCTTTTTAAATTTGATCTTGAAATCTGAAGTATCTAAAAAGCATTCTCCTGGAGATATACAAAAGAAATGTATCTTTCATGGGGATGATTTGCAGTTTGATTGAGGAAGACAAAATATATACAAAAAGGAAAGAAAATAAAAATAGCTTGATGATAGTAGAGGAACTGGTAGAAGTATTTGAATTTGTATGATAAACAAGAGTCTAACGTCATTAATATATAAAGTACCTACCAACCAGTTAGGAAAAGACTAACCATCAAGTGGGCAAAGATCATGAACAGAGTAATTCTCAGAAAAGGAAATGCAAGTGTTTTGTAAGCATACATAAAGGTATTCAACTTCATACCTACAAATATTATAAATAAAAACTATAAGATACTGTTTCACCAATTAACAGATGAAAAATGTTTGATAATACTTTTGAAGAGGATAGAAGTTAACAGGTTAACAGGGGTTCTCACATTGTTGGTGGAAGCAGAAATCAAAATTTGATGTGATTGAAATTTCTGAAGAGCATTAAGGTAAACAGAAAAGCCTGGAAATATGCGTTAATTGATAGAGATGTTTGTGGGAGGGTGAAAAGTTAATACACAACTTATTTGACCACTAACTTGCATTGGTTTGTTTTTGGCGTTAGTCATAAACAAACTGAAACAGCAGGCCTCTTCCCCAAAAAGAGAGATACCTTTTGGGTGGTATTTAGTTACCCTCCTCATCTTCTCTATTCCCCTTTCTTCTACTCCAATACTGGTAAAGTTGTTTATAAATCACTGAGATTTTCAGACACTTTGTATTCTTCACACAACCCAGTACTTTGTTAGCTACTTAGTAGCACTAAGTGAAGATTTAATTGAAGGAGCTTAGCTTATTGCCTTTTTATAGACCCAGTTCATGATTTTATGCTTTTGGAAGAAATGTTTTATAAAAAATGATTGAATTTCATTTGATAAATGTACTTAGAATATTTATTAGAGTAGGCAATAGAGCATTTTTTTAAATCTTGGCTTATTTTATAGCATATTAGCAGAACTTTTTCATAGTTCCTTTGTTCTGTAGGATATTGTTAGATATTAGTTGGGTAGGATTAATGTTGTTAGAAGATAGAATAGGGCAGCTGGAGATATGTCGGACTTCTAAAGAAAAATTAGTGAGAAAGTGTGGGGAAAATGATCTCTGAGCAGACTAGGGGCCATATGCTTAGGAAAGGAAAAGCGAAGGGTGAGAGATTCTTTTAGAGAAATTCTGTGGTGGAACTCAGAGGGGTACATTTTGGGAGAAATTTTAACTTAGGAAAATACTAAGATGGTTTAGGTAAATGCATACTTGAAGGATAGGTACATACTTTGTATGTTGTTCTGTAGGTCATTTTACCATGAAGTGACTCTGGCGGGGGTTCTTTACTTACGTGAGCATCAGAATCCTTTGGAGTTATCCTACACTAAAGGATTCTAATTTAGTAGGTCTAGTATGGGACAGGAGCATGACTATATTGTTAAAATCTCCAAGAGCCACTATTTGAGTGTAAATACATCCTGTGGAATATTCCATTTTAATAATGAAATCATTCAACATGGCTTTTGAGGTTATATATCATTTAGATAACTCTAATGCTAGAACTTGAGTCTGTCTCACCAGGTCAATACATTTGCGCATATATTATTGATTCCCATTGCTTTACTCTCTTGCATATTCTTCCCTCCTCTGCCTTCTTGTTTCTTTTCTACTAATGAATGTTCAGGCATGGTTCTCCAAAATGGCCATCATAAGGTGGCCTCATTCATAATTTATCTTTTCAGTACAGAACAAATTATAACATAGCGCTTATACAACTGGTAATTACATTCATCACATGAGTAGATGATTTATGTGTTTTCATTCATATGAGCCTTGGACATATATATCCAGTTTTACTATTTGAGCTTTTTTGTTTTTTCTTCTTGCTATCAAGAGGTTGATGTTTAGTCATAGTTAATGCTGACATAAGCATTTGGCAATATTATTGATACCACCATGTTTCAATGTGTGTTATATGCTCTCCACACATTGGAGAGCACAAATGCTCTCCGCTCATTTGCTTGTTGCAGATTTAAAAATTACGTTTTTTAAGTAAAATCTTTTTATGATTTTATTAGTTTTCCATGACTGTTGCAACAAATTGCCACAGACTTAGTGGCTTATAAATATATTTATTCTCTTACAATTCTGGAGGCCAGACATCTGAAATCAGTATAATTGGGCCAAAATCAGGGTGTCAACAGGGACATTTTTCCTCCAGAAAATCTAAGGGAGAACCCATTTGTTGCCTTTTCCATAGTTTCTGGTGGCTTCTGGCATTCCTTGGCTTGTGGCTGCACACTGCAGTCTTTAAGGCCAGCATTTCAAATCTCTCTCAGCTTTGTTTTTCATCTCCCCGTGTGTGTGGGGGGGGGGGGGGAGGCGGGGACATCTCCCACTTGTGAGGGCATTTAGTGTCCTCTGGAATAACCTCCCCATCACAAGAGCTTTAATTTAATCACACCTGTGAAACTTTCCAAATGTAACATATCCAGGCGTCAGGAATTAAGACATAGCTGTCTTGTGGTGGTGGGGGAGCGGGGGGGGGGGGCGGGGGGGGGGGGGGGGGGGTGGGGGCGCTTTATATTGAAATTACCACAATGGTAATTTTAATGGTTCAGAAAAGGGAGGAGGAACTGATAAGTGTTTTTGTTCCGTCTTCATCCCTTTGTCAGTATTTCTCAATCGGGGTGATTTTGCTGAACTCTCTCCAGGAATATTTGGCTGTCACAAATATTGTGACAGGTGTTGCTACTGCTATGTATAACGTATAGGTCAGGGATGCTGCAGACAGTGCACAGGACAACCCCCCTCAACAAGGAATCATCCAGCCCAAAATGTTAGTAGTACTGAGGCTGAGAAACATTATTCTAAAGGCATCTATTGCCAACAGCTTTTTGTGGGATATCCAGAAAAAATTCTGATGCCTCTATTATGAGTAAAAGCCTTTAATCTCTTTTGATCAGAACTGGTGGTGGTTTTGGTTAACTGAAAGTGAATTAAGTGAAAAGTCATAAAAAACTATTCATACATATCTTAAATAATATATTACTTAAAAATGTGCATTCATGTGTCAGTCTTTTCTTTGAGTACGCATCTTTTGCCAGTGCTTTGGGTCATCATTCTTCTATAAGCCAATGCATTATCACTGATTACCAGCTTTGGAGTGAGAACTTAAAAGATTGTGAAGCAATCTGCATATAAAATCTAGATTTCTAATGTTTTATGACTCCTCAATTGTTTATACTTCTTTATCCTTAATTTTACAGCAGTTTATTTTGTTTTGTTTTGTTGTTTTGTCACTTGCTTTTTTGGGGGAGTCTTTCCAAAGCATCTACTTGTTTTGTTGTTTTGTTTTTTGTTTTGAGACTGGAGTCTCTCGCTCTGTCACCCAGGCTTGAGTGCAGTGGCACAATCTCGGCTCACTTCAACCTCCTGGGTTCAAGCAATTCTCTACCTCAGCCTTCCAAGTAGCTGGGATTACAGGCGTGTGCCACCATGCCCAGCTAATTTTTGTATTTTTTAGTAGAGACAGGGTTTCACCATCTTGGTCAGAATGGTCTTGAACTCCTGACCCCGTGATCCAGCCACTTCAGCCTCCCAAAGTGCTGGGATTACAGGCATGAGCCACGGTGCCCTGCCCAACTTGGTTTTATATAAAAAATAAAACTCCCATCATCTTGTATCAAACACAATATATGATGCATATAAAGAAAATGAAACTCTATTTAGTAATAATGGATTACCAAGGAATTGGGAGTACTAATTCTAGTCATAGCTCATTTGAACAGCATCCAATCTGGTGATATGGTGAGGGTGAATGTCAATTGTTTACATATTCTTGGATGTTTCAGAAAATTTTGTTTTCATTCTCTAATGGCAGAATTTATAAATCTGTAGAATATTATAAATACTTTATTGGTATTAGCAGCTTAGTGCTTGAGCTACTTTTCTAAAAGAAACATTGCTTTTTTTCATTAACTGTAATAAATACCATTTGAAGTTTGAATGTGGCTATCTTCAAGTGGATGTGTCTTTTATTTACTAGAATATGTTTGTCTATATGCACATAATAAAATGTTAATGGAAAATTTAACTTTAGTTACATAAATAAAAAATTATTTGCCTTTTTTATTCCTCTTTAATATCCTTCTAGCTCCTTATGTAAGGAGCTGCTCAGATAAGAAGCTCAGATAATTGGGTTTCTTATAAAGAGCTTTGATATAAGAAACTCAGATAATTGAGTAAAGAAGTTTAGTTTATTAAAGTTGCTTATTTTTGAAATGAAATGATAATCATGCCGTTGGTTTTTTTTTTTTTTTTTTTGTTTTTTTTTTTTCCCCTGACAAGGAGTCTTGCTCTGTCCCTCAGGCTGGAGTGCAGTGGTGTGATCTCATGATCCTGGCTCACTGCAGCCTCTGTTTCCCGAGTTCAAGCGATTCACCTGCCTCAGCCTCCCAAGTAGCTGGGATTACAGACGTGTGCCGCCACACCCAGCTAATTTTTGTGTTTCTAGTAGAGAGGGAGTTTCGCCATGTTAGCCAGGCTTGTCTTGAACTCCTGACCTGGTGATCCACCTGCCTCAGCCTCCCAAAGTGCTGGGATTACAGGTGTGAGCCACTGCACCTGGCAGCCATGCATATTTTTATACAAATCAATTTAAATGCTTTTTATTTTTCAACTAGTAATCTTTTGAAATCGGGGTAAATGGAAAAAAAGATGTAAGCCACGTTTTTAAAAGATCGGAATATCTTGTGAGACAAAGTAGTCTCAGTATGCCCTTACCAATCTTTAGCATAAAGTTCTTGAAAACCACTAGGTAGAGAAATTTTTCATGAAGGTATTTAAATTATTACAGAGTAAATAAGGTTAAGGAGACTGAGTTGTCAGTTAACCTGCAAAGATTCTGTAAAGTTTTAGTATTCACCAATTAAAATGTTAAATGTATCAAACAGATTATCATTTTATGCTATTCAACTTGGAAATACCAGATACTATTCAATTAGTTTCCATTCACCATTACTTTCTTGAAAGAAACTTTTCAGGACTTCCAACAAGGCCCCCTGCCCCTGGAAAAAAAAGTGCTTATAAATCCTAGGAGGTATTTTTGAGGGTATTTTATTCAGATTCTTTCTTATGTTCACTTAAAAGTTATAGATTCCAACTTTTGTCCTAGAGATAGCGTAACTTGGATGTTTGAGATTTAAAAAAAAAAAAAAAAGCCTTTAGTAACCTTTATTTAACTCGCTCAGCTTGCTATAGCCAAGTCGGTATTTATAGTTTGTTTCCACCCTTGATTATTTCATGCCAGTACTCATCAGAATGTAACCATGGAACACTGACTTGGCTCTCTCTGTTCTTATTCTCATCTCTATTCCCTCCTTCCCAACAGACTCTGCAATTCTAGATTGAAGGCTGCAAATTTATTTTGTCTCTTCCTCTGTTATTTCTTCTAAGGAGTGTGTACCGCTGATATTCTGTGCTCCTACTCTGCCATTTATCTAGTTCCCTTCTCTTTTATCATCCATACCTGGAGTTCCCTCTTTTGCAAAATATCTCCAAAAAGAGCAACTTAGAATTTGTTATTCTCCAGTAGAAATTTGTGAAGCAATCTGCATACAAAGTCTAGATTTCTAATGTTTATGAGTCCTCAATTGTTTGCTAAAAGTAAATCTGTTTATGTATATACTGGCATTACACAAAATAAAATGATTATTTTATATAGTTTATTTGAGGGAAGAAACAGTTTCTTTGTATTTCCCCAGTCAGGCATCATCCATGAACATAGATAGGCTTTGCTTATTACTATTTTTTTTAAATTGAAGATGTTAGGGGAAAACACAGTTTAGCTGTATAAGTAGTGTTTTATCATGTGTGGCAGACTATAAGTTCTGAAAGAATTCAGAAGAAGAAATGTTCACCTGTGGGGAGAGACTTGCTACTTACTTGATTGAGTTAATTTTGAGGTGAGTTAAGTGACTCATTTTAGCGCTAAAATTTTGATTCTACAAAAGCAGTAAGTAGGTCATAAATGGGTAAGTATGGATTAACCAAGGAAAAAAAATATTCCTTAGATGGAATGAGTAACATGAGTGAAGGCATTTAGGTGGGAATTAGATACGTGGTTGTACATTTAGGAAGTAAAACCATTAATGTGTTTAGAAAAGAGAGTTTATATTAAGGAATAAGAGTGTGTTAGGTTGAACAGATGGAAAGCTAAAATATTAAGAGAAATTTAAACATCACAGATGACAGAAAATCATGTTTTTCTAATGCAATTTGGTTATTAAAATGCTTTTTTAATGAGATTGATGTGATAGTCTTATCATGAGTAGATTATAGTGAAAAAGAGAATGGTGGAAAGAGGCTTGTAAAAATTTAAAGGTGAATTAAGGAGAGCCTGAGAGACAATGGTGGCAGAGGGAAGGAAGAGTAAAAGATAAATGTAATTCACCATGGCAAACCAAATGACATAGGGTATCTTGAGGTTTTCAAGGGATTTCTAGGCAAAGGCAGTCTCTGGATTTTCAGGGTTTGGAGATTCCCTGCCCCCATCCCCCAAGATGCTAGTCTCTTCACCAAAATAAACCCTGATCTTGTTTTAAAGGTTATTTTCTTTTTAAAAAAGTTGTTATAGTCCCTAAATTTGAGCAGGTTGTTCTCATATTTGACTAAAGGATGGAAAAGTTCTTTAGAGACTGCCAACTTGGGTATTACTTAGTCAAAAATCATTTACCCCTACATTATATACTGTTAAAAACAATGGGAGGACATTAACTGGAAAGATGATGGATGAGTGTGGGTCTTGTCATATAGGGGAGGGGAACGAGCAGAGGAACTGTAAAAAAAAATAGAGAAAAAAGAACAGAAAATAAAGATACTGATAGTAGTAAGGAATATACAACTTTTTTTTTTTTTTTTTTTAAACACAGCATCTCCCTCTGACTCATTTGAGTGCAGTGGCCTGATCATAGCTCACTGCAGCCTTGAATTTCTGGGTTCTAGTGATCCTCCCAGCTCAGCCTCCCAAGTAGCTGGGACTACAGGTCCACGCCACTATGCCCAGCTAAATTTTTGTTTTTAATTTTTGTAGAGTCTAGGTCTCACTGTATTGCCCAGCCTGGTATCAGATCTCCTGGTTTCAAGCCCTCTTCCCTTCTTGGTCTCCCATTAGTGCTGAGATTACAGGCTTGAGACATCATGCTAAGCTTTGTGGGGAAATGTGGAAAGCATGTGGCTTGATTCTTAAAAGAAAGCTTTCACTTTACTTTTGGTCTAGGCCTTCCTCTGTGACATCTTTTCAATTTCATAAAATAACTCTCTAGCAAATACATCTTAGAACCACGATCATACTGTTTCTAGAAAGCCAAAATATTATGAGACGTTTAGTAGGTGAGCAAGAAAAGTGGAGTGATCCTGATAACAGAAATAGCATAGAGCTAATACATCTATTTGTTATTTAGAATATACCAGTGATTCTTTAAGGGGGTATTTTTGCCCCGTATGGCACATTTGGTAATACTTGAAGCCATCTTCAAGTAGTACTTGGTAATACTTGGTTGTCACATCTGGGGGTGGGATGCTACTGACATCTTGTGGGTAGAGGCCAGGGTTGTTACTAAGCAATTAACTGGGACAGACCCCACAACAAAGAATTATCTGGCCCCAAGTGACACTAGTGCCAAGATTGAAAAACCCTGGAATATAGAGTAAGCACGTTCTTCCCTGGACACTTTTAGAGACATAGGTCAATTTTTTACTGCTTTTTCTTCTAGTCTTGACCAGATACCGTCCTACCAACAGCTTACAATAACATATAGATTCTTACATTGCATTCTTAAGGGTGTATCTTAGACACTTCAATTAGACGAATACTTTTAAATATTTTTACCCATCTTCATTTAGGGTTGCTATATTGGGCAGTTTATTTTTCTCTTTTACCAAATTAACTCTTGAGGCATCACTCAGTTTTTAAATTCTTGATGGCCTCGTGATGATTGTTTTAGGCATCTTTTACGTTTTTCTTCAAGTCCCAGGTCTAGGTTGAGCTAGTTCTTGAGTCCAGGTTTTTTTTGTATGATGTTTGAACCTGTTCTGATTTTTTAATATATAAAAAGTTTAAACAAGATGTTTAAGGGAAAAACTATCTTGGAGTTCTTTTTGAATAATTTTATTCTTGCTTACAGATAAAGATTGCCATACATATAACAGCTGCATTTGGAAAGCCTTTATAATGGTTTATAGTATTAAATGGAAAACACTGAAATTCTAGAATGAAACAAAGTTTGCAAGAACTTCTATTTGGCTTTATTGTTTTTGTTAAGCAGAGCAAAATAACTCATAATATGAAGATAAAAGTTGAATGAATGTATCCATAATTGAGAAAGAGGTATGTTTTTAGAAAAACAATTTACTTTTTTCCTTATCCCACCTCTATTTGATGTTGATGTAAACATATTGGCCATTTAACATAAAATATAATTGCATTTTGCCTATGTATAACAACTATACTATAAAATAAAAAGAGTTGGAAAGCAAAAGTATTTCTATGCTGTAGTGGTCAGGATATGATTTGTAGATCCAAATTGTGTGTGTAGGGGTGTGTATGTGTGCTTGGAAAATTTGGGAGACAAAGCTCTCGATTAAGTGCGGATCTTCTTTTAGTAGACACTTCCTTTCTGCTTTTTATACACATCAGTTATATCTTCTTCCATTTTCATTTGTATAGGTGTTACATTAATTGGCCTGCCATCACATGCAAAACTGAGTTGCCTTATTGATAAATCAGTTGTTAACAACAGGCTTTCATTAGTTTGCTGAGTAATATACTCTTGAGCTGTACCATTGAACCATTCCACCCCACCACTACAACTCTACATGGTTAATTTTTTGAGTCCTGACTCCTTTCTTGAGCTTTCTGTCAGCCACAGAAAGTGTTAATATTGCAGCTGCTGCCTCACCAAAGAAGTATCATGTACCTCATGTATGTACACACAACCAGCATTAGTAAATCTGTTTTAATTCTGGAGATATGTTACCTAAGAAACATTTTAAGTGTATGAAAAGACTACTTTTCTGAGCATAGGAATTTCAGGGTAGTCAAATGCATTTCTGTATCCTTTGTGCTCTGAACAAGCTAGTTTACCTGGAAGGAGGAATTTATGTTGGTTAATGAGTAACCTATTTATGATCCCGTTACTTATTTATGATCAATTTATTTTTAATTAAACTTTTAACATTATTAATGCTACATGACATACAAAGTTAAATCAGCATGGAAGAATGAATGTACCTTGAAAGTTAAAGGTTTCTATCCCTACTCTTCATAGAGTTAATCATGGTTAATAGTTTCACATTTAGTTATATTAGTAAAGTGGTTCTCAACAATTCATTACTGGCATTTTTGGCAGTACTATACTTTGCAATGCAGGATTGTCCTAACCTAAACACTACTCAGTGTTTAGTGTCCCTTAATATTTAGTTTTCTACCGCAGTTACTGAGACCATCAAAAATGCCCTAGCACATTTTCAAATACTCACTGGGAAGAGGTGGTATGGTAATTTAAAAAAATATACTATATGTCTTAGAAAGCATATGTTTTCAATTTTACACAGTAACTATTGACTCTAGTATAAAAGAATATTTAAGCGCACATAGACTTCTTGAGGGAGGCCCAGAGAAAATCCACTTGGGTGGAATTGTGCTTACTTCTAAAGCCTTAGATTATAAGATTTTTCAATCTTATTTGCTTTCTTTCCTGATAGTATTATTTTATTGTGTTTTCAGCTACCTGTCTTTTTGTGGTTTTTTAAATTTTTTAATTTTTTTTTATTTTTGAATTGTGTCCTCTTGCTTGGCTGGGTTTTATTGAAGGAAATTCTGTGCAACCAGGTTAGAGGACACTTTCTTTCCAAGGTTTGCCAAGGCTTTTCTCGGCACCTGTGGAAGCTACTGACCCAAGACCACTTTGTAATTTCTCTGCTTGAGGTGTTCTGAACTGACTAGGTAAATTTGGAACCCTGAATCCTTGAGAGTAAACTGTGATTACTAATTCTCAGGTGATATTTTTTCTACTAATGTGGAGTCCAATCTGAGACAGGCTAACTCCTTATTGTCTTCCTTGGCCAACAGACATGTTTTTATTGGACTACTCTTACAAAGTAGGGGTTAGTCCTGTAAGGTCTCAGCTTCATGTAGGTAGGTCTAAATTACATTCTTCATTTTTAACAGGCCAGGGCCTAAATGGCAACCTCTGAATCCTGGTTACTGAAATCAGTAAACACTCCAGGGCAGTCATAACTTCAGTACCTACTTATTAGTTTGTTTTTTTCCCTTCATCTTGGCCCACAGGGATATTCTTGGGGACTTTTCTTTTTTTGGAGAGGATGTTTTCAGTATTTATTTAGTATTTTTAGATGTTTTGTGAGAGAATTGTTTTCAGGTTATAATGTACCTTCTTGCCAAACCAGCAAACCTTTCTTACCTGTTTTCTAACTTCAAAGCAGTTTCTAACGCTTCTGGTTTGCTAATCTGTTTCTCTTTTATTTCTGTCTTACCTCTCCACCAATATTATTGCTGTTTTATTCTTTGTAAAAATTATATACCTGTTTTGTCATTTTGGTGGGAACTCAGTAGGGAGGGAACGTAGGAATGTGTGTTCAGTCTTCCACTTTAACTGGAAGTGTGTCTAATAGTTGTGAGGTCTGCTATGCCTGTTAGGCCAGCTGATCTGAGGAATTTTCAATATAAATGCCTTTCGATGTAGCTGTCATTTTGAGTTTGAACTTAAAAAGCATAGTCTTTGGCTGTAAAAGAGGGACAGGATCAGGAATGGAGGATGACATTTAGATCATTATGCAATTGAGCAAGGCCTCATTGAGGTAAGGGACAGTGTGTAGCTTGACTTACATGGACTCTAACTATATAGAGCAAATTATATTACAATGATGAGAAACCAGAATTTTAAAATTTCATTCAATGAATATTTATTAAATGTGGTGTGTCTAGAATAATATTAAGAATTAGAGTACAAAAATAAGATGCCATATCCTCAGTGAGCCCAATAATTTTGTATTGGAGACAGACATGTACATTAAAATACAGCTCTCATTATTCAAGATAGTTATGGTTTATGGTCTCTGTAAGTACTGAGGTGTTGTTTTAAGGGGAAATGCAGGGTTAGGTTCCTGCAAGCCTTTGGTCACCAACTGGTCAATATGTAGCCGCCTTTTGTATGTATTTCTCTTTAAAGATAACCTTATTATATATTATTGATTCATTAACATCGTCCTCAGCCAAGCTCACTTGTAAGTCATGCCTAAACAAAGCTTATCTAATACATATATATTTTCTGTAAGGCACACCAGAGCCTTCTGATGATAAAGAAACACTAGATAGCACTTCAGTGCTATGATTGGGGACCATTTTGTGAAATCACAAATAACCAACGGAAAAATGAAAATTAAAAAGTGGCACAAAATAAACTATGAAAAGGATACTTGTTTTAATATGAGAGCTAAAACAAGAAAGCAGAGTGTTGCTTTGTTCCCTATCAGCTGGGACTGTGCAATGTTGAGTGACTCAGATTTTTTACCACTCTGAGTATATCCACTAATGACCACAAAAGCTCTATGAGAATTGATTATTGGATTGAAAGTAAATTTTAGCAAGTAGGCAAATTCGCAAAAAAAAAAAAAAAAAACAAAACAAATGTTTTCAATTTGATATGGTGATTATTGAATCTATTGACAGAATAATGAGGATCAACTATACTACATAATGTGGTAAGTGCTCTGTATTGTAAATCTGCTAGGATAGGTCAGGGAAGGTTTCATTTGAGACAATTAAGGTGAAGTTACAGCAGTATGAAGCAATGAATCTTTGGAATGGCAAATGGTCCAGTGTGGTTGGAATAAAAGGGCCCCTATAAGAAGAGGCAAGTGGGGATGTTTGGACTGGCCAGCTGCCAGAGGAGGATGTGAAGGCCCTTATGCTATATTAAGGAATTTTGATTTCTATAGGTGATGGGAAACTATTGGGAGATTTTAGCCAGGGGAGAAACATGGTCATGTTTATATTTCAGAAAGCTCACACTGCTAGTGGTATTGTATAGATGAAGTAAGGAAAATAAATACAGTCATGCCTCAGAGATATCATGGGTTCAGTTTTGGACTGCCACAATAAAACATATCACAAGCAAATCACACAAATTTTTTGGTTTCCCATATAAAAGTATGGTTACAGTATACTGTAGATTACTAAGTATACAATAGCATTATGTCTAAAAAGTGTACAAACCTTGATTTAAAAATATTTTAAAGCTTAAAAATGCTAGCAATCATCAGAGCCTTCAGAGAGTTGAAATCTTTTTGCTGGTGGAGGGTCTTAACCTTGATGCCAGTGGCTGCTGACTTAACAGGGTTGTGGTTACTGAAGGTTGGAGTGGCTGTGGTAGTTTCTTATAAAATAAGACAGAAATAAAGTTTGCCACATCGATGAACTGTCCTTTATTGGTAACATGTGATGCTGTTTGAGAACATTTTATCCTCTCAAACCCTGCTGCCACTTTACTAGCTAAACTTATGTAATATTCTAAATTCTTGCTGTGATTTCAACAATATTCACAGCTTCTTCACCAGGAGTTGATTCCAGCTCACGAAACCACTTTTTTTTCGCCCTCTTATAAAAACCAACTCCTCTTCTGTTGAAGTTTTATCATAAGATTGCAGCAATTCAGCCACATCTTCAGGCTCCACTTTTACTTGTCATTCCTTTACTATTTCCACCACATCTCCAGTGACTTATCCACTTAAGTCTTGAATCCCTCAAAGTCATTGATGAGAGTTGGACTCAACTTCTTTCAAACTCCTATGAATCAACATTTCAAAGCATGTTTTGTCCTTCTCCCATGAATCACAGGTGTTCTTAATGATGTAAATGGTGAATCCTTTCCAGAAGGTTTTCAATTTGCCCACATCCTTCAGAGGAATTACTATGGCCGCTGTCATCTTATAATATGTATTTCTTAAATAAGATTTGAAAGTCAGAATTACTCCTTGATCTATGTGCTGCAAAACAGATGTTGTGTTAGCAAGCATGTATTCATCTCCTGTGCATGTCTGTCAGAGCTCTTGGGTGACAAGGTTGAGTTATCAATGAGCAGTAATATTCAGTAAACCTTGTTGTAAACTGATGTGCTTTCATCGAGGGTTTCTTCCATTTATAGTGCACAGTTAGAGTAGATTTAGAATAATTTTTACAGGACATAGGATCTTTCAGAATAGTAAATGAACACTGGCTTCAGCTTAAAGTCACCAGCTATATTAGCCCCTAACTAAAGAGAGACTGTCTTTTTAAGTATTGAGGCCAAGCATTGACTTTTCACTAACTATGGAATCCTGTGTGACTAATATAAGGCTGTTTTGTCTGAATTGAAAATCTGTCTGTTGTGTAGTATAGCCACCACCTTCATCAATGATCTTAGCTAGATCTTTTGGGTAACTTGTTGCAGCTTCTACCTCGGCACTTGCTTCTTCATCTTGCACTTTTATGTTAGGAGGTAGCATCTTTCCATAAACCTCATGAACAACCTGTGCTCTTCTCCTATAGCTCTTGACTTCTCAGCCATCACAGACTTGAAGGGAGTTAGGGCCTTACTCTGGATTAGGCTTTGATTTAAGAGAATGCTGTGACTGGTTTGATCTCCAGACCACTCAAACTTTCTCCCTGTCATCAATAATGCTGTTTTGCTTTCTCATCATTCTTGTGTTCGCTGGAATAGCACTTTCAATTTCCTTCAAGAACTTTTCCTTTGCATTCACAGCTTGGCTGTTTAGCTCAGGAAGCCTTTTCAGCTTCTGCTTTCAACTTGTCTTCCTTATTAAAATTAATCATTTCCAGCTTTTGATTTAAAGTGAGAGACATGTGACTCTTTCTTTCACTTGAACACTTAGAGATTATTGTAGATTATTAAGTTAGCTTAGTTTCAATATCATTGTGTCTCAGGTTTTAAGGAGATCTGAGGAGAGGGAGATGAGGCATGGCCAGTTGGTAGACCAGTCAGAACACATACATTTATCAACTGTCTTACATGGGGATGATTCATGGTGCCCCAAAACAGTTACAGTAGTAACATCAAAGAGCAGTGATGTGATGAATATGCTAATTACTTTGCATGAAATGGAGATAGTAACAGCAGCTAAGTCACAGATTGATTGATGGGAGGATTAAATGACACTGAGATTAAATGACATTTACCTGGGTCAGAGTCAGTGGCCCAGTAAAGATTCAAAGAGTGAGCTCTGTGAATACCTAGGGGAAGGGAGTCTAGGTGGAGGGAGGACTATCCCTGGGGGTGTCTGGGGAACCTCAAGGAAGCCACAGTGGCTGGGGAAGAGCTAGCAGGAGGAGCAAAAGCAGTGAGTGAGGCCAGGGTTGGAGGGCGGAGTCGCATTTTATTGCACGTGTTTGTTATTTTTGGGGTTAGCTTCTATTTATGGAAAGATACTGATTTCCCATTTCTTGCTGCTACAAAGTGCCCCTTTAAAATAATACAGGAAAAGGAATCAGTGTGGAAGCAGAATACACTGCAGCCCACAAACAAGCAAAACTCATGAAGACTATCCTCAGATGACTGAAATTTGCAAAATGAGGAAGGCAGGTCCCTCTCTTTTACATTATTTACTTAGCACAAGTAGGTTTGGAATTTCAACACTGAAGTTTCATTGGCAATCTTGATGTCACAACTAGAACCTTGAATTCTACTCCTGATCTCAGAGCTTTCCAGCTGGGAGACTCCTGGATCATGTCATCTTCCCACTCCCACTTTACAGATGGAAAAAAAAAAATGTTATATGTATTGAACTGTTACCCCATGAATATCTGTGATTGTCAATTTAAAAAAGATTACTGATCATAGATCACCATAACTGATATAATAATAATGAAATAGTTTGAAATACTGTGAAAATTACAAAAATGTGACACAAAGACATGAAGTGAGCACATGCTGTTGGAAAAATGGCTTTAATAGATTTGATATTGCTGGGTTGCCACAAACCGTTTTTTAAAAAAAACAAAATATCTGCAAAGCACAATAAAATGAAGTGCAGTAAAATGAGGTATGCCTGTAGAAGGTTTTAGATGTTCAGGTGAGAGATAATGAGAGAGTGAACTAAGGCAGTGACAGTGGAAATAGAGAAAACAGGATATTATTTGAGAAATATGCAAGATTTAAATTGAAAGTTTCTCATGACAGATTAGATAGAGGGAATAAAAGAGACTGAAAAAGCTATTCATGGGTCCTATTAAGATAGGCAATACAGGAGGAAGACCAGATTTAGTAAGTAACATAATTTCTGGACATGCTCATTTTTATGGTGCCCGTGGGAGATTTTTGTGGAGATGTAGGCAAGGAAATATGAATCTTAAGCTCGGGTGATATAGCTTTGAGAGACATCAGATATTGATATGTATTTGAATGTCTACTATGTGTCAAGGCACTGTCATAGTGCCAGAGGAGACAGAACAATGAGTGAATTTTTAGTGAGGGGAAACATAACAAGCAAAAAATAATTTCAGATGAGTACTGTGATGAAAATGAAATTAATAGGATGAAGAGTATGTAAGGGTGGTAGCATCATTTAGATTGGGTGCTTGGGTTCACTTTCTGGTGACGTAATAGTTACACTGTGACAAAATGAAGAGAATATCGGTAAGCATGTGGATCTCTGGGAAGAGTATTTCAAGGAGAGAGAACAGAAGATGGTAAAGATGGGAAATGAGAGATGGGAGATGAACTGGTCTAGTTTGCAAACAGAAAGGAGCCCAGTGTGACTGGAGACAAGCATACAAAGGGAAAGAGATGGAGAAGTTGAACACAGAGAGGTACAGTTGGTACCAAATCTTGAAGGCCCTCAGTGGCCATGGTCAAGAATGTGGCTAGTTTTCTAAGTACGGTGGGAAGCCTTTGGATTGTTTTAGCAGGAGAGTAACACAATCTGTTTTATGTTTTAAGATGATGGCTCTAGCCACTCTGGGGAGAATATTGTTGAGAATTAGAGTGAAAGTAAGGGAACTGATCAAGTGACTACTGCAGCAGACAGGCAAGAGATGATGGTAGCTTATAGTGGGGTATAACAGTGAACAAGCAAGGGAATCAGATGGCTTTTTTTCAGCCAGCTCTATCATGACTGAATTGAAGAACCAGTTTTTTGTTGGATCTGTTAGGAATTCTAGGTATTTTTTAAGTATATATATGAAGTATTATTTTGAAAACAGACCTATCAATGATATTTATTCTAAAATTACATAGTTTTGAGATTCAAATTAGAATGTATGATAAAATATCTCAGTGATCCTGTAGTCCTATTTCACGTTTATGGATGTTTATTGGTATGTAAAACATTTTCATACAATTTTGATTCATTATACTTACGTTCTTATAATAATGAAGTTTTAACTTGCTTTGTTAATTAGTGGTTGGGTGAATAAAAATGTATTGAAAGCAGGACTACTACATTGTGAGAGTAAATTGGCAACAGTGCTATTTATTTCAGCTCTGTTTAAAAAGAAAAAAAGGAATCTCCATATATCTAGCTTTCTCCTGTGTGAGCACTGCACTTTAACAAGGATACTTCTGGACATAGTAGGAAGCATGGGCTGTGGTGGGGAGAGACTGTGGATTAGTAGACCAGTTAAGAGGTTTTTAAAGTAGTCTAGAAAGAGAAGATTAAAAACTCTAAACCAGACAGTGAAATTTTTGGAGTGAAATTGTGATGAAACATTGCTTTGAGACTTATGAAGTAGAATGAAAAGATTTGAGGAAGAATTAGATGTCAGGGGCTTAGGTAGAAGAAAAAAATGGATGATACTGAAATTATAAGCATCAGAGAATGGGTAGTTAGTGATGTCATAATATAAATGAGAGGTGGAATCTATAGTCAGGGTAGGCTTGGTTAGAGTCAGTGAGTAGTTTTGAAAATGGTAAATTAAGGGCACCATCTTTGGGACTCCCAGGGGAAAAACACGAAGAAAGCAGTTGGAGAAAGGTGAGTGCTGTAACTAATAATTGGAAATTATCATCATATAGAAACTAGTTGAAGCCTCAGAAATAAATGAGATCACTCAAGAAAAGAATGAAAACCTGAGAGATACCATCAGCAGTGTTAGTCTGTCCTTAAGTAGGATGAGGACAGAATATGTGATTGGTTTGTAGTTATCATTCCTGATATCTAAGAAGTTTGAGGAGAGCAGTGGCTCAGATGGCACGGGTGGAGAACTGGAAATATAACGCACAGAGCAGACTACTCTTTGAAGGGTGTGGTGGGGAAAAGGAGGGAGATAAGGCTGTGACTTAAAAGAGAAATGGGGTTCTATATAAGGATTTTAAAAAGTTAATAAGGATGGAGAAGATGTCAAAACATTTATAGAAGCAGAAATATCAAATGGAAAAATATTGACGTTTTAGAGGAATAACCCATGGATCATGGTTCCACAATGGGTAGGAAGGAGTTGATTCATTGACAGGTAGTAGCCTTGTAGAGGAGAAAGGGCATACTTTCTCCTGAGATTTAAGGAATAGAGTGTAAGGAATGGTGGTATTGTATTTGATTCTGCAAGTGAACAGGAATTTCAGTAAAGCACAGGTGATAGACTCTTTTTTCTTTTTTTCTTCTGACAAAATAATCTTTTGACAATTTAGAGTGGTAAATGTTTGAAATAGAGAATATGAGAGAACTTGAGAAGGGGCAAGTAATAGAATTGTACAGCAGTATTTGGGAGCTTGTTTTTTTTGTAGGACCAGGGCAATTTGAGAATATTGCAATACTTGGGGATAAGAATAGGAAGGAAGGCCCTGAAATGGAAGAAAGAGCTGTGAGAAATAAGAGGTGAAGGGAGATGATTACCTCATGATTTGCCTCGGGCTACCTACACTGAAATATGTGCAGGCAAACTATAGCCAGGCCACTGGGCAGATCTTTTCACTGAGTCCAAATGTGAACTACATGGTTAATGCTGTTTTATCAAACCAAAATATGTAAAGGAAGTTCAAGCAGAAAATTATTATGGAAAAGGACTTGTGAAAAACTCTACAACATTTGGAACAGATACTTTCATGTAACTTAAATTTATGAAGGACAAGTTATTTCTCTTTTTAGTTCATTTAATCAGTGTTTTTCAAAGTATACCCAGCTCAATCTTTATTGCCAGAAGTAAAGGGCTAGGAAGGATATCAAGTTGTAGTGTTGATGCTTGCCATAGGGAAACTTGCAGTGAGAAAAATGCATTAAAATAGTACCATTGTTCAACTGTAATTTCATCTATTTAAAGTGTTCTTTCACCTGAGTCCCAGCTATTCGGGAGGCTGAGGTAGGAGAATTGTTTGAACCTGCAAGGCAGAGGTTGCAGTGAACCAAGATAGTGCCACTGTACTACAGCCTGGGCGACAGAGCAAGACTCTATCTCAAAAAAAACAAAACAAAACAAACAAAAAGTGCTTTTTCACTATATTGAACAAATTATCACATTGTCTAAGTTTCTTATAACCAGAAGTCTTTCATGTAAGAAATGCGAGGTTAAAACTTAAATAATCTGTTGTTATTAGACTGGATAATCCGCTGTTTCACTAAGTTAGGACCTGTTTGGACTTCGTAAATTTCTGAAACTGTGCTAAATAAATAAGGCTATTATTTGCAAGGTTTTATCTGGACACAACGGAATCAAAGTTTTCTAATATTTAGACTGTCTTTTAATATTCCATGCAAGGATTGTGTGTGCTTGTGCCTGTGTTTCACTGTCTTGTTAATGTGAGCATTCATGCCCAGATGGGGTGACTGGGAGGCATTATACCTTTGAAGAAGATAATTTGTTTCCAGCTTATTTTTAACTATCAAAAATATTTTTAGTGCTTATTTTTAATACAGTGCTTTGTATATACTTTTATGAAATACTTTTCCCGGTATTTTAGAGGGTGATATAAGCAAAAGTAAACAATACACTGAGTGTTGAATGAGGTAGGAATAAAATATAGTCGTGCATCACTTAATGAAGGGGATATATTCTGGGAAATGCATCATTGGGCGATTTCATGATCGTGCAAACAGAGTGTACTAACACAAGCATAGATTGTACTAACACACATATAGATGGTAAAGTCTATATACGTGCAGGCTATTATGGCCTATTGTTCGTAGGCTACAAATCTGTGAAACATTCTACACCTGTGGCTTACCATGAATGGAGCTTGCAGAACTGGAAGTTGCTCTGGACGAGTGAGTGGTGAGTGAATGTGAAAGCCTAGGACATTATTGTACACTACTGTAGACTGTAAGCACTGTACACTTATGTTACACTAAATTTATTTATTTGGAGACAGAGTTTCGCCCTTCTTTCCCAGGTTGGAGTGCAATGGTGCAATCTTGGCTCACCGCAACCTCTGCCTCCCAGGTTCAAGCGATTCCCCTGCCTCAGCCTCCCAAGTAGCTGGGATCACAGATGTGTGCCGCTGCGACGGGCTAATTTTGTATTTTTAGTAGAGACGGGGTTTCACCATGTTGCCCAGGCTGGTCTTGAACTCCCGACCTCAGGTGATCCACCCGCCTCAGCCTCCCAAAGTGCTGGGATTACAGGCATGAGCCACCGCGCCCAGCCTACTAAATTTATTTTTAAAAATTTTTTCTTCAATATTAACCTTACCTTACTAAAGTAGCTTTTTTACTTTATAAACTCCAACTCTTTTGTGATAACACTTAGCTTAAAATACAAATGCATTGTACAGCTATACACTGTATAGCTGTTTTGTTTTGTTTTGTTTTTGTTTTTGTTTTTGTTTTGAGACAACGTCTCGCTCTGTTGCCCAGGCTGGAGTGCAGTGGCACAGTCTCAGCTTACTGCAACCTCCACCTCCCAGTTTCAAGTGATTTTCCTGCCTCAGCTTCCTGAGTAGCTGGGATTACAGGTGTGTGCCACCACGCCCAGCTAATCTTTGTATTTTTAGTAGAGATGGAGTTTCAGCATGTTAGCCAGGTTGGTCTCGAGCTCCTGACCTCAGGTGATCCACCCACCTTGGCTTCTCAAACTATTGGGATTACAGGCGTGAGTCACTGCTCCCAGCTCTATAAGCTTTTTTCTATTCAATTTTTTTAACCTTTTAATCTGTTTTATTAAAAACTAAGACATGAACACATTAGCCTTTGCCTACACGGAGTCAGGATCATCAATATGAGTGTCTTCTACCTTCACATCCTGTCCCACTGGAAAGTCTTCAGGGGCAATAACACCCAAGGAGCTATCTTCTATGGTAATAGTGCCTTCTTCTGGAATCTCCTGAAGAACTTGACTGAAGATGTTCTTGAGGCGGTATCACTCTTTTCAGAAATCTGTTTATGGTGGTGTCCTTAGGTCTGTTTCTTTCTTTCTTTCTTTCTTTTTTTTTTTTTTTTTTTAATCATGGATTTGCTTGTAAACAGATCTATGAACATTCCTCTCTAGTAATGAAAACCTTTCATTGTTGGGGTTTGTGTTTTCAAACTTCTTAAGGAGCTTGTAGAAGTCTGCAAAAAATTCTGCTAAATCCTTCACTGTACATTTTCTTGAGAGAATTTTCCAGCTGCATTATAATCTTTTGAAACCACTGTTGTATATGTGGTCTGTGGTCAACTGAAACAATGTTATGTGGCACAAGACTGTCCCAATTGATGAGGTAATTCTAGTAGCTTATAACATATCTTACATATCAAGATCCATGTCATTTTCCCCTGAATCAAGGATGAAGAAGAAAAAAGATCTGTTATTTTAAGTAAAACATATAATATTCAATTATGAATTGTGTTTGATTATAGTTTTTGAGCCCTAGTTTCTTTTGAGAATGGAATTGGTAGTTTACCACTTAAGGAAAATGATGTAGAGTGACATTACATAATCATGGCAGTAAGTAGATGGAGCTCATTTTGTGTAAGTTAAATCTTTACATTTACAAATGTAAAGAACAGCCCTTTAAAAAATTGAGACTATTCTTTATAGGTTTTTAAATTTTAGTTGTTGTATCTTACATTTTAGTCGAATGTTTTACTGAAATATATTTCATGTCATAGTATATATAAAAAAATAATTTAACAAACAATTTCATCTAAGGATAACTTTGTCTTCTCCAGGTTTCTGTCCTGAAGGGAAAAAAATCTTGCCTGTTTTTAGTTCTAGAAAAGTGGTTATAATTATTCAATTTTTTTTTTTTTTTTGAGACGGAGTTTCGCTCTTGTTACCCAGGCTGGAGTGCAATGGCGCGATCTCGGCTCACCGCAACCTCCGCCTCCTGGGTTCAGGCAATTCTGCTGCCTCAATCTCCTGAGTAGCTGGGATTACAGGCACGCGCCACCATGCCCAGCTGATTTTTTGTATTTTTAGTAGAGACGGAGTTTCACCATGTTGACCAGGATGGTCTTGATCTCTTGACCTCGTGATCCACCGGCCTCGGCCTCCCAAAGTGCTGGGATTACAGGCGTGAGCCACCACGCCCGGCCTAATTATTCAATTTTTTAACATGCAAACTAGTTAGTATTTACATATGATATATCCTTTTTTAGGTTTTTAATTTTCATTAAAACTATTAATGCACATATGGATCAAAGATCAGAGGTGATCCCCAACTCTGTTTCTGTTTCTTCCTCCCAGGAGGCTACTGCATTGAACATTTTTAGCTGATTCTTTTGGTATTTAGCTCCTTATCAGTAAATGGTGTGCGTATGTTGCTGATTCTTGATTTATTTTTTGGTTTTAACCGTTATGGAGGATGAGGATTTAGCTCTTTTTTTCATTCACACTTACCACATATACATATCATATACTCTTCCAATCTGTCAGTTCTTTCAACATATTAGTAATTTTGATTAGATTAGTATTTGTTAGCAGATTATTAGTAAATTATAGTTGCTATTCTCTATTCCTGTATTTTCATTTTCTCAGACTTAATAATAAATTATTCGCATCATTTTTTTGTATATCCTACTTGGCAACTCCCAAATCTGTGCTTGTTTTCAAAATCAACCTTCAGTGTGTTCATTCAAATTTGTCAACTTCATTTTCCTGAAGATGTCACTCTTGGAGACTTCTAAGCTGAATACAGACTCCTTATTCCTTATAGTTGGTGTATATATGTCACCACTTTCTCGGAAATGACCTTTGCCTTTTTCCTGAGTTGGGCCTTCTAGATCCTGTATTCTATATCTCCCTCTTTCTGTTTTGCTTTTTTCATGCTTAGAGAGCAGCATGTCTTGTCTTTTTTTTTTTAATCCTTCTTAGGAAAAGTGCTGTGGTAGGTTAATTTTGTGAAACCTTATGAGCAAGTCTGAAAATTATTTTTAACTATCCTTCTCAAACTTGATTGACAGTATGGCAAGGTAAAGAATTCTTGGGAAAATGTTTTTAAAGGCATCATTACATCATCTTCTATCTTTAGATGTCAATCAACACAGAGCAGTTCAAAATAATTCCTGATTCTTGACATGAGATTTTTTTTTTCTCAGTATTCTGATATATCACAACAAAATACTTTAATATCAGTCTGTTTTCATTTGTTTTGCTAGGTGCTCAGTGTGCCATGTGCTCCAGCAACTTTAATCTTTCAGCTCTGGAAAATGTTAAATATTTTATTATTGTTTTTCTCCCCGCCATTTTGCCTCTCCTTTCTTTCCAAAACCCATCTGGTTTAGATGCCCTCTGATCAGGTTCTTTGATTTTCTTCTATTTTTCTATTCCTATGCTTTTCTACTTTTTGTGGTATTTCCCCATGTTTATCTTCCATGAGTTATATTGAATTTTTTCTTTCTGCTTTTGTATTTTTATTTTCTAAGAGCTCTTTTGTTTTCTCTGTAACTATCTTATCCTAGTTTTATGAGTATGATATTCATCTTTTTCTTTGTTAATTTTTATGACTGTTGCTTTTTTCAACCTGAGTAGTTTTAACCTATTTATTTTAATCTCTTTTATGTGCTAGGCTTTTCTCAGCTATTCAGTTATCTCAAGATTGTTAGCTTATTAAGAGTGGGTGGCTAAAAACTTGATGCTCTGATTTCATGTTGAATGTCACTGTAGCCAGTTTGTAGCTGGGTTATTTGGGGGTAATACCTGATCTTCATGTCTATGTCTTTCCTGTTGACTGGTCATATTCTGTAGAATATGAAGAAGACTTCTCATCTACCTCGAAGGTAAAGACCAAGCTGAAGGTTTCAGATAGTCAAGAGGGAGAATCAGGTGGAGGGCTTTGTATCAGCATTTAATAATCCTGTCTTCCATATTATTTCATTATCCTTGGTTGAGAGGTAAATCTTATCTTACTCTTCCCAGAAAATAAGCCCCTAGTTTTCAGTCTTGTGTGGTGGAGGAAGATGGGTGATATGGTTTAGCTTTGTGTCCCTACCCAAATCTCTTCTTGAATCCCATAATCCCTACTTGTCATGGGAGGGACCTGGTAGGAGGTGATTGAATAGTGAATGAGTTCTCACAAGATTTGATGGTTATGTAAGCATCTGGTATTTTCCCTGCTGGCACTCATTCTCTCTCCTGCCACACTATGAAGACATGCCTTCTGCCATGACTGTAAGTTTCCTGAGACTGGGGAGCCATGTGGAACTGTGAGTTAATTAAACCTCTTTTCTTTATAAATTACCCAGTCTTGGGTATTTCTCCATAGCAGCATGAGAGCAGACTAATAAAGTAAGAAATTATTCCTCTGCAAACGAGGAAGTGAGCCAGCACCTTGATCCTGTACTTGCCAGCCTTCAGAACTGTGAGAAATAAATTTCTGTCATTTAAGCTACCCAGGCTATGATATTTTTGTCATAGCAGCCTGAATTAACTAAGACAGTGAGCTTAGGACTAGCTGAGAAAACCAGCAGCTTTGCTCCCCAAGAGTTGGGGAGTGACTTGATTCAGTCTAGGACAGAGAGAGAGAGGACACACAAACCAAACCTGTGACTTTGCTAGTGAAAAGTGCTGGGTTTGGTTGGAAACAAATGGAGAATACCTGCTGCTAATTTGACATTGTGGCCCACGAGAAATTTAATAGGGAAATCCTAGAAATAAGAGAGCCATGAAAGGGCTGAGATGAGCTCTCCACATAGGGAGACCCGAGAAAGCCTGGAAGAAAAGTGAAAGCTGAGGGGCACTTGAGAACTGGCCGCAACTTTGAATGCATTTCCCAGTCTATCACAGATCTACTCACTGAGAGTGAAGGCTTACAAGCTTGAGGTTTTTGAACACAGCCTTTGCTGATTTGACCACAACATTGGCTCAAATTGCTGTTGGAGCACAATATTGGTCCATCATTAAGCTCTACAGACGTAGGTGCAACCCCAAGAGAATCAGACTAAAATACGTAAATAAGAATTAAAACATTAAACAGGGGCCAGGTGCCATGGCTCACACCTGTAATCCCAGCACTTTGGGAGGCTGAGGCAGGCAGATCACAAGGTTAGGAGTTGGAGACCAGCCTGGCTAACATGGTAAAAATCTATCTCTAGTAAAAGTACAAAAATTAGCCAGGCGTGGTGGTGAGCACCTGCAATCCCAGCTACTCTGGAGGCTCCGACAGGATAATTGCTTGAAACCAGAAGGTGGAGGTTGCAGTGTGCCAAGATCATGCCACTGCACTCCAGCCTGGGTGAAAGAGCAAAACTCCATTTAAAAAAAACAAAACAAAAAAACAAAAAAACAGATGTCCTGACAGCATATGTTGGAGGGAAACCAACTCTACAGTTTAAGTCCAGACCAATTATTTAAAAACTCAATAACTCTGAAAACAAAATAAATCTAGAGTTACTGTTAAGGGTTCCATATTCAACCCCAAACTGCTAGACATGCAAAGAAAAGAAACACCAGGAAAATGTGAGCCATCATCAGGAAAAATAGTCAATGAAACAGACTGACTGGGTACAGTGTTAGATTTAATAAAGACTTCAAATTGGTCATTTAAAATATATTGAAAGAATTAAAGGAAAATATAGTCTAGGCATAGTGGCATTTGTTGTAGTCCCAGCTACACAGGAGGCTGAGGCAGCAGGAGGATCACTTGAGCCCAGTAGTTCAAGGCTTTGAATAGCCACACAGTCTACCCTGGGAAGCAAAGGCCCTGTTTATTTCAAAAAGAAAAAAAAAAATGTGTGAACAAGATGTTAACAGGACACAATAAGTAGGGAACCTCAGTAAAGAAGCAAAGTCAAAAAGAACCAAGTAGAGGTTTTTAGATTTGAAAAGCACAGTATTTGAAATGAAAATTTCACTGGATAGGCTCAGCAGATTTAAGATGGCAGAGAAAATGTGAAGATCAATATAAAGTATTCATTCCAAGAAGAGAAAGGAAAGATATTTGTAAGAATAGTGAACAAAGCTTTGGAGATCTGTGGGACAATGTCAAACATTCCAACATACATGTAATGAGAGTTTCAGACAGAAAGGAAGGAGAGAGACAGAAAAAAATTTTGACGTAATCCATCCCAAAGGGATAAAATAAAAAATTTTATTTTTTACCAAATTTTGGTAGAAAATAAAACTTAAAAAGGGTTTCAGCGAGATCAAGTAAGCACACTATACCCTAACATGGCAGAGAGATTGAGCACTGGTCCCTTTTGCTTCTTATAAGGGCATTCCTGCTACCTTGGGTCTCCACCCTCATGACTTAGTCTAACCCTAATCACCTCCCCAAAGACTCCACCTCCAAATACCATCCCACTGGGAATGAGGGTTAAAACCTAGGATTAAAGCATATGAATTTGGGAGGGACACAAATGCCTAGGCCGTAGCACTGATAAAGCTTTGGTTATCACCAACTGAGCCCTGGGGAGGTACCCGGGGATAGCCCCCAGCAAGAAGGCCACAGAGTCACACTGTTCTTACCTCAAGCTCTAGCAGTTTTGCAAGCTTAAATGCACCTCAATTTTTTAATGGCCTTTGGGCAATTTTCAGCACCCTTAAAAGGCTGTTTTTGATGATGATGTCCAGTTTTATATTGGCTTTTTGCAGAGGGGAACTGCCAATTTCTTCATGCTAACATTATCAGAACTTGAGTAATGTGTTTTTAATAAAAGATTTTTAAAGTTGTAATTTTACTAAACTTTCATGGTCACAACTTTATTATCAAGTGAAAGAAATCATTGCAATATGGGCAGTATCGTTTCTAATAGTGCAATTTATTAGGATATTCACTGCAGCATTTCTTGAAGACATGGGAAAAATAGAAACAACTGCGATGTTCCTCAACAGAAGCTAAGTAAACTACACTCATCCTATGAATGTACAACAGCTAAAAGAATAACATGGTTTCATATGTACTAACATGAAAAGTTCTCTAAAACACGTTTTTCTGTGGGAAAATAAAAAAAGTTTCATATATTACTAATATAGTAAGATATTACTTATAAAATAACATATCTTATATACATTTATATAAATACAGAAATGAAACATACAAAACAATACTTCATATTTTCTACAGGTACAAATATGTAAATACATAGGAATAGGTTTATAAAAACATAAAACAAAAAGTATAAAAGGCATTACCCCTAGGGAAAGAGCAGAGATTGAAAGCTGGCTAAGTTAAAAAAGCTCTTGTCTCTTAATTAAGGTAATATCTGAAATTTTTTTACAAAATTAATCTATGTATATCTGTGTAATAAAATAATTTAACATATGGATTGCCCAAGCTATCAGCTATATATTTGGAAAGTAAACATGAAGTTTCCTAGAGGTTTCTAAACAAATTCACAAGGATTAAAGAAAACCATTTTACCAAATAAAATAAAGCACCCTTATATGAAAGATTTTATTAGGCAAAACTTGCTTGGCATCATTTCCAAGTTATGGATTTGTCAACCCAAAGATGATAATCTTATATAGAACATTTCATCTTTAAAAATCCCATGCCTTGTATATTAGTTTGTACTTTTTTTTTTTTATCATGGATTTCTTTCCTAGTAAGCCATTTCAGTCTGTGTCACATTAAATAATATCTTTTAATAACTTTAACAGATACACTTTAAGTTACAAGATTTCTTTAATCCCCACAGTTAAGAATTACAATTAATGAAGCTTATTAACACTCTTAATTCTTTAAATTGTCATCTTATGAATCAAATATTTTCTGCCAGAAATACTTTACCCTAATCATAACCTTCATAGATTTTAAAAAGAAAACAGACTTCAAGACACTGTGGCAATAAATGGAAATAATTTATCTTCCACAGTTCTTTTAAGAACAGAATGAGGCCGGGCGCGGTGGCTCAAGCCTGTAATCCCAGCACTTTGGGAGGCCGAGGCGGGTGGATCTTTTATAGGTGGTAGACAAGGGCCTTGAGATGCTATGTCAAAGTGAATTTAAGTTCTATCTTTATATTTTGAGCTCTGGCTTTTCATATTCTAGTATTTGCTGTTGAGATTAGTTTTGTAAAAGCTAATTTTTTGAACAGTATAGTCACAAAGAGATGGTTGAAGAGATTGAGTTGCAGAATATAGATAATGGAATAGCATTTATGTTTTTAGTAGCCATTTAATTCAGTGTTTTTTTTTTTGAAACAGAGTCTTGCCATGTTGCCCAGACTGGTCTTGAATTTGGGCTTAAGCAATCCTCCTTTCTCAGCTTCCCAAAGTTCTGGGGTTATCAGAAAGAGACACTGCTCTTAGCCTATTTAGTTTTAATATTCAGGTTGAGTATCCCTAATCTGAAATGCTTGGGACCAGAAGCGTTTCAGATTTTGGATTTTTCTGAATTTTGGAATATTTGTAAATAAGTTGTCTGGGGAGAGGACCCAAGTCTAAACATAAAATTTATTTATGTTTCATGTACCTTATATATATATAGCATGAAAGTATTTTTATATAGTATCGTTAATTTTGTGCATTAAACAGAGTTTTGACTATGACCTGTCACGTGAGGTCAGGTGTGGAATTTTCTACTTGTGGCATCATGTTGCTGCTCAAGACATTTTGGTATTTGGAGCATTTCAGATTTTTGAATTAGAGATGTTCAACCCATATAAACTTATGAATTGTATCAATGTCTTTTATATTTTTCATATAAGGAGATAAATGTGTGGTTAGATTTTTAAAAAATACATTTGAGGAAAATGAGATTAGAATTCAGAATTTAGTTTTTACTCTATTTTAATCACTCCTTTTGCCACACATGTCCTCAGCATTTATACTGGAGTGTTTTATGAGGCAATTCATTATTATTATAATAACATAAAATGAAATGAAGCCCTTTTAATGAAAATGTCATTGCTACAACCTGTTTAAAAGACAGCATGACAATATCTGACAATTGAAAAATTATGTGTCCTTTGGTCTAGCAATTCTGCTTTTAGCTCTTAGTGTTTACTTGCTAATATGTGTTCAGATATATAGATATAGATATATAGATCTCGTGTGTGTGTGTGTGTGTGTGTGTGTGTGTGTGTGTGTGTGTGTGTATTTGTTTTTGGATGCTGATTTCAACACTAATTACAACTGCAAAAATGGAAGCATCCTGTATGTCTTTCAGTAGAGGACAGACTAGATAAATTTTATGCATTTGTACAAAGAAGTACTAGGTGTCTCTAAAAGAATGAGCTTCGATATGGAAAGATCACTAAGATCGTATTAAATAAAACAATTGCATTCATGTAAATAAAAATGGACCCCTTAGTAGACCCCTTCATTCTAAAGTTTTCTATGTCATTGAAACTCAGATACATTTTCTTTTATTCTCCAACTATTTACTCTCACACTTTTTCTGTTTTTACGAAACTCTTAAAAGGTAGTATTGGATTTACTTCTGTGTTCTAACTTTACTCTCGTTTTCATCATCTTTGTTTTGCATTTGGAAGATTAACTTGACTTGATTTTCTGGTTTAGCAATTTCAACCTTATCATTCTGTGATTTAGTCTGCTTTTACATTTTAATTTTAATTTTTTTTTTCTTTTAAACACTGTGTTGCTCTGTTACCCAGAAGTGCAATTACAGCTCACTATAACCTTGAAGTCCTCGGCTCAAATCATTCTACTGTCTCAGCCTCCCAAGTAGCTGGGACTACAGGCGTGTGTCACCATGCCCAGCTAATTTATTTATATATTTTTTTGTAGAGACCAGGTCTGGCTGTGTGGCCTAGGCTGGTCTCAAATTTCTGGCCTTGAGCTGTCCTCCAACCTCAGCCTCCTGAAGTGCTGGCATTACAGGTGTGAGCCAGTAGGGCCAGCCTTACTTGTTTTTAAGTGCCAGGAACTTTCTTATTTTTTGGTTGCTCCATTTGCTCCCATTTAGTGACTTCTTTTATGAACGCAGTAGCCTCTCATGCATCTCTGAGAATGCTAACAAAAATAAAATTTTAAAGTTCTCTTCTATTTTCAGCACCATCTGTTTTTACCCCAGTTTAGTTTGTTTAGCTTTGCCCGCTATCACTGATGTTTTCTTCAGATGCCTGGTGATATAATTGCTGGTTTATATTTATAAATGAAGGACTAGTCTGATGATTCAGAATATATATGTGACCAGGATTTCCTCTGTATTTGTGTAGGCTGCTCCTCCCCTCCCCCCACCAGCCTTCTACCTGGAATGGGAGGCCATGGACAGGCACCGAGTAAGCGGTGGGTTCCTTCTCAAGCAGACTGCTGCTTCAGATTTATAGGCAGAGAGCAGGTGGGAGCTCTTAAAATAACTAAGTTAAGGAGAATACTCTGGATATAGGATATATTAGGGCAAGGCTTTAAGTGGAAGAACAGAAGGGAAGAAAGTGGCACCACCCCTATAGTTATTGGGAAACGTAGTAAGGGGAACTTTTGTTTATTATAACATCTGTGGAAAACAACAGGCATTTGCTGAAAAAGGGAATTTTTTTCACCCTAAATGCCAGTAGTTTCTTGTTTAAAAACCCCTGCTTTTGTGCATTCACTCTTAAGCTCTCTCTTCCTCCATCCCTCCTCCTCTAGTGTCCCCTACAAAGAACCAGATTTACCTCAGCCTCTGCTCTCTTTTTTTTTCAGCCTCCCACCTCCTCATTCAGAGCCCTCCCCAAACAGAACAAACACCCACTGTCTTTGAAAAGAAGTTTGTGGTATTTAGTCAGGTCAAAATGTGAGCTCTTCTATGTGGGATTCCTTAATTGCCCGGAATGACTGCCTCTCCACTGTGCTTGCACTTTGTTGTGGTTTACTCCAAGCTTGGATTTTCTCTAGGAATGCTTTAGGAAATTCAGCTCTACATTTGTTTTAAGGCTTTAAATACTGATCATAAATTCAGTTTAGTTTTTTTCACTAGGGTACTTCCACTGGTGTCTCCCCTGGTTTCTCATGTTCTTAACACCCTGCCACACCCATCAAATAAAGAATTAACTGCTTTCCTGTATTTCCACAATATTAGTAATGTAGTAGGAGGTATTCTAAGAGTTGTCCATGTATTATTTAACAATAACAACCCTGTGAGTTAGATACCATTGTCATTCTCCCACTTAACAGGTGAAAGAAACCTACTTTAGGGGCTAAGTCATTTACTCAGGTATTCAGGACTGGTTAAGTGGTAGAAAGCGGGTTCTTAACCACTGTGCTGTATCATCTTTTATCTGTGATTACCTCATGGTGTTATCACCAGTTTCATACATGTGTTTATACATTTTGGTCTACTCTAATAAATTGAGTTTTTGGAGAACAGATAGTTTGTCCATACATTTTCTTCAACATCTAACCACATGCCTAGCATCCAGCTCTGAGTAAATACTGATTGAATTAGCTGGGCACAAAGTTCTACTGTTTTTCTTTGATTCAGTATAATATTACTAAATTACAATTTCAAGATTTTACTTAGGGAAGGTATGGACAGCATATTGTCATTTTATAGAAAATTGTTTTTCTTGATTTAACTAATAATGTTTTAAATGAACTCAGTGGTCATGGTCAAATCAGTATATGGAAATAGTTGTTTCAAAGTTTAATCTTAAGAAAATGAAATTTCAATTAGTTCTTTTTTCTGTATCATCTCTTGCAAATGTAATTTACAAAAGAATGTTGGTGCTGTATTGCAAAAACATTAGAAATAGGGCAGATGACTTATAAGTGCTTCCTTTAAGATTATGCTTACATCTTTCCAAATACATAGAAAAATGAGATTTTGTTTTTTATTTGATGGATACTGTAAGTTAGGCAACATGGATCTGGTGAAATAATTATTTTATCTGTAAAATATAAGAGCTGAACTAATTTTTAACATCTTTATGAATGCTTAATTTAGCTGTCATATTGTCAATGGAAATTCAGCTTGTTGATATAAATGGGTGTAAACTATCACCTAATGTGGTTACAAAAGGATTTTTAAGTATTAAAATAGGCATGGCCTAGTGTATTAAGAATACCTCATTTACTTACAGTTCTAAACCTGGGTAGAAATGCTTTTGTAAAACAATTGTTACAGAAAACTTCTGGGACAGAATATAGGTGAATAAATACCACTTTTATTACATTTGCTTTACATAATGAACTGTATTGTGGAGAGCTAGAAATGCATTTGTAGGCAGAAAGTATTACTGTAAAAGCTTGCCATTTTAGTAGATTAAAGACACTGCTTCTATCCTTATGCTTTGTACTATTCATGGGAAGTTAATAGCTTTACGATTACTACTCTGTAAGACAAAAATAAAAATAAAATAAAATAAGAAAAAACAGTACTACTCTATAAACGATATCACCTTTTGCTTCTAAGCATTACAGTTTTACTTATAAATCGTAATATATAAATTTAAAGCTATTCTCGATTTTGGTTACAGAAAAATGTAACATTTTTGTGACTGTAAATCTATGCTATGAAGAACTAATTATGTACCAGATGTGGCCTAGTTGTTGGGGATGCAAAGATGGTTTCTGCATTCATCGCTTAGAATTTAGAAAGGAAATTATGCATTAAACAAATAACAAAATATGTAGGTTTATCAGAATTACGAAGTATAGAGTACTATGAAAGTATGTAGTAGGAGAATTTATCCTAATTAGGGCAGTTAGGAACACTGATATTTTGCTCTTAAAGGGTGAATGTGAATTAGGTATGCAAAGGTGGTTGTGCATAGGTGGTGGTAAGTACAGGGAGGGCTTTGCATCAGGGCTGGGGAAATGCTGGTTTGTCGCGCCTGTAATCCCAGCACTTTGGGAGGCCGAGGCGGGTGGATCACGAGGTCAAGAGATCGAGACCATCCTGGTCAACATGGTGAAACCCCGTCTCTACTAAAAATACAAAAATTAGCTGGGCATGGTGGCGCATGCCTGTAATCCCAGCTACTCAGGAGGCTGAGGCAGGAGAATTGCCTGGACCCAGGAGGCGGAGGTTGCGGTGAGCCAAGATCGTGCCATTGCACTCCAGCCTGCGGAACAAGAGCGAAACTCCGTCTCAAAAAAAAAAAAAAAAAAAAGCTATGAGAGGTGGCGCACATTGAAACTAGCAATATGTTAAAATGCTTATGGCCATAAAATCACATTTTAATTAATTCCTCGTGGGTTATATATAGATACCAGGCCGTTGGGGTAGTCTGGATAAGATACGATGATCACAAGAACTCATTAGGTGGTGATGGAAAGAAACTGATAGATTCTAGAAATATTTACGAGGTAGAATTTACTGCTTCCTTTGCTGCGTTTGTTTCTACTCCTACCACTTTTAAGCTTGGAAATACTTGTGAATATTTTTGTCCAGTGTTTCTCTTATCTGTTCGCTTCGTTCATGTGGTTTTTTCCTTTATTAATACTTTGCTGCTTTTTTAATAGAGATTGTGAAGAGAAAGAATATAAACTCAGGTAGTCAATCTAACATATTTTACTGAACCCTACCCCACTGATTTGAAATGTCACCTTTATTGTATATTGTTTCATTCAACTACTCTGAAGATCTGTCTGTTCCTATGACAATACTGCACTATATCAGTAAACAGTGTTTTTACAGTTGGTAGCAGGTACCTCCTTTATGTTTATGCTTTCTTAAAAAACCATATTGGCTAGTTTTACATACTTTCTTTTTCAGGTAAATTTTAGGATAAATTTACCCAAAATACTTTTGGAATTTCTATTAGGATTTATTCATTTTTTTAAAGAACAATTTGTAGAGAATTGTCATTTTTACAGTATTGAATCTTAGAACATGGCCTCTCTGTGTATTCAATTTATTTTAAATCTCAGCGTAATTTTAATAATTTTCATATCTGTATGAACATTTTAATTTTAGCCTTATTTGGTTATTACTGTTATTTAGGAAAACTGTTGATTTTTCTGTATTGCTCTTATGCATACTCAGCCAAACTCTCATAAATAACTTTACTAATTTTTTTCACTGATTTCTTCAGATCTTTCTGCAGTTCCTTGAGACTGCACTTACATCATCTACATTTCGTAAAATGCTATGTCTTACTACATTAGTTAAAACTGAAACTACAAGTTTGAAAAGTAGTCATCGTAGTGGGCATTCTTGTCTAGCCCCTTTAATAGGAAAGCTTCCGACATTCTCCGTTAAATGTGATGCTTCCCATAGAACGTGGTATGAAATGACTCTGATTTCCTTCTCTTTTTACTAAGGTAAGATTTTCCCACCAGAATTGGGATTTGAATTTTATTTCAGATGTCTTAGGCACTGAGATGAGTTTGGGTTATTTCCTTATTCTATGATAATATATATTAAATTACATTATAATTTTTGAACTGAGTTTTGAAGTCTTTGTAGAAATTGGAAAGGTTTCAATCTTTTTGTTTTAAAAATGTGAATTACCTCTATCTTCAAGGTTTAATAGAATTTATTCTTAAATCTATCCAGACCTCATGCCTTTTTAAGAGAGGACCCTTGGAAACCTTCCAGTTTCTTCTGTTTGATCTATTTCCATATTTTACTTCTTTATTTGATATTTGACATTTTCTTAGAAAATCATCTGCTTGACTAGATTTTTAAAATAAAGTTGTTCATTTTATTCTTAAAAGAGATTTTAAAATCTCTATACCTATAGTTATTTTCTCATCTCATTTCTAATGTTATTTGTGTCTTGCCTTTTTTTTTTTAATCAATTGACACATGATAGTTGTACGTATTTACGGGGTACTTAGTGATGTTTCAGTACATACAATGTTTAGTGATCAGGATAATTAGCATATCCACTGTCTCAAACATTTTTCATTTATTTGTGTTGGGAACATTTGAACATCCTCTCTTCATCTATTTGAAAATGTATAGTATTGTCAACTGTAGTCACCTTATGGTGCTACAAATCACTAGAACTTATTCCTCCCATCTAGCTGTAATTTTTTGTCCTTCAACACATCTCTTTCTAACCCATCTTTCCCCCTATTCTTCCCTCCCTTTAGTAACTTCTGTTCTACTTTCTGCTTCTGTAAGATCGACTTTTTTAGCTTCCATGTATGGGTGAGAATATGTGATGTTTAACTTTCTGTTCCTGATTTATTTCACTTAATGTCCTCCAGTTCCAACTAGGTCGCTACAGATGATAGGTTTTTATTCCTTTTTATGGCTGAATAGTAGTATTCCATTATATATACACATATATATGTATATCACATTTGCTTTATCCATTTATCTGTTATTGGACCCTTTGATTCTGTATGTTGACTATTATGAATAGTGCTGCAGTAAACATGGGGGTGGTACAGATATCTCATTAATATACTGATTTCTTGTACGTTGAATAAATGCCGAGTAGTGGCGTTGCTGGATCATGTGGTAGTTCTATTTGTAGATTTTTGAGAAATCTCCCTGCTATTCTCCGTTGTGGCTGTACGAGTTTATATTTCTACCAGTAACGTATAAGAGTTCCCTTTTCTCCACATCCTTGGTTAAATTTATTCTTAGGGCTTTTTTTTCAGTTATTGTAAATGTGATGGCTTTCTTGATTTTTAATGTGTGTTGTTTGTGTATGGAAACACTACTGATTTTTGTGTGTCGATTTTGTATTCTGAAACTTTACTGAATTTATCAATTCTAAGATCATGTCATATGTAAACGGTAACAATTCGACTTCCCCCTTTCCAATTTGGATGCCCTTTATTTTTTTCTCTTTTCTGTTACTGGAATTTCCAGTACTATGTTGAATAAGACTGATGAGAGTGGATACTCTTTTCTTGTTCCAATTCTTAAAGGAAAAGCTGAAAGCATTTCAGCTTTCAATGTAATATTAGCTGTGGGTTTGCCATATGTGGCCATTATTTTGTAAAGATACTTTTCTTCTATACCTAATTTATTGAGTTTTTATCAGGAAGGAATGTTGAATTTTATGAAATGCTTTTTCTGCATCTATTGAGATTATTTGGTTTTTATTTTTCATTCTGTTCATGTGTCACATTTATTGATTTGTGTATATTGAACCATCATTGCATCTATAAATCCCACTTGATCATGTTGTATGGTCTTTTTGATATGTAGTTGGATAAGGTTTGATAATATTGTTGAGGATTTTTGAATTTATGTTCAGTAGGGATATTGGTCTGTAGCTTTCTTTTTTTGTGATGTCCTTTCCTGGTTTCAGTATTAGGGTTATGCTGGCCTTGTAGAATGAGTTTAGAAGAATTCTCTCCCCTTCAATTTTTGGAATAGTTTGAGAAGATAATTTAGTGGTGAAGCCATCCATTTCTGGACTTTGTTTGGAGACTTTTTTTATTATTGATTCAATCATATTTCACGTTGTTGGTCTGTTCAGGTTTTCTATTTTTTCTTGATTCAATCTTGGTAGGTTTATATGTCCAGGAATTTATTATCTATTTTCTCTAGATTTTCAAATGTATTGGCATATAGTTGTTCATAATAGTCTTCGGTGATCTTTTGTATTTCTGTAATATCAGTTGTGACATTTTTGTTTCTGATTTTATTTGGATTTGCTGACTTCTTTTTCTTAGTCTAGTTAATAGCTTGTTGATTTTATCTTTTCAAAAAACCAACTTTTTGTTGTGTTGACTTTGTATTACTTTAGTCTTTGACTTTTTTTTTTTTTTAAAATAGAGTCTCGCTTTGTTGCCAGGCACCAGGCTGGAGTGCAGTGGCGCAATCACGGCTCACTGCAACCTCCACCTCCCGAGTTCAAGCAATTCTCCTGCCTCAGCCTCCCGAGTAGCTGGGACTGCAGGCATGCGCCACCACAGCCAGCTCATTTTTTTTGTATTTTTAGTAGAGACGAGATTTAACTATGTTGGCCAGGTTGGTCTTGATCTCTTGACCTCGTGATCTGCCCGTCTCGGCCTCCGAAAGTGCTGGGATTACAAGCATGAGCCAGCGTGCCCAGCCTTTAGTCTTTAACTTCTGCTTTGATCCTAATTATTTTCTTCCTTTTATTACCATTGAGTTTGGTTTGTTCTTGTTTTTCTAGTTCCTTCAGATACATCATTATGTTTGACACCTTTCTTATTTTTTGATGCAGACATGTAGTGCTGTGAACTAGTCTCCTGCTGCTTTTGCTGTATCTCACAGATTTTGTTATGTTGTGTTTCTATTTTTATTTGCTTTAAGGAAATTTTAAATTTCCTTTTAAATTTCTTTATTCACTCATTGGTTATTCAGGATCATGTCGTTGAAATTCCATGTTTTTGTATAGTTTTGTGTGTTTCCCTTGTTACTGGTTTCTAGTTTTATTTCATTGTGGTCAGATAAGATACTTGATGCTATTTTGATTTTTTTTAAAAAATGTGACTTTTGGCCGGGCGCGGTGGCTCACGCCTGTAATCCCAGCACTTTGGGAGGCCGAGGCGGGTGGATCACGAGGTCAAGAGATTGAGACCATCCTGGTCAACATGGTGAAACCCCGTCTCTACTAAAAATACAAAAAAAAAAAATCAGCTGGGCATGGTGGCGCATGCCTGTAATCCCAGCTACTCAGGAGGCTGAGGCAGGAGAATTGCCTGAACCCAGGACGCGGAGGTTGCGGTGAGCCGAGATTGCGCCATTGCACTCCAGCCTGGGTAACAAGAGTGAAAACTCCGTCTCAAAAAAAAAAAAAAAAAACAACAAAAAACAAAAATGTGACTTTTGTGCCCTAACATAGGATCAGTCCTAGAAAATGTTTCATGTGCTGATGAAAAGAATGTGTATTCCGCAACTATTAGGTGAAATGTTCTGTAAATGTCTGTTAGGTCTGTTTGACCTGTGGTGGAGTTAAAATCTGATAGGAAATTGTTGATTTTCTGTCTAGGTGATCTGTCCAATGCTGAGAGTGAGATGTTGAAGTTTCCACCTATTATTGATTGGGGTCTATCTCTCCTTTTAGATGTAATAATATTTGCTCTATTTATCTGGTATTCCAGGGTTATGTGCATTTATAATTGTTATATAGCCTGTTGCTTAATTGACCCTTTTACTACAATGTCCTTCTTTCTCTCTTTTTACAGCTTTTAAAGTCTGCTTTTTCTGAAATGAATAAGTGCAGCTTTTGGTTTTCATTTGCATGGAATATCTTTTTGCATCTCTACTTTCCCTATGTGTGTCTTCACAGTTGAAGTGAGTAGGCAACATGTAGTTGACTCTTTTTTTTTTTTTTAATCCATTCAGCCATTTTATATTTTTTAATTGGGGAATTTGATCCATTTACAGCCAAGGGTATTACTGATAAGTAAGGACTTACTCCTGTCATTTTGTTGTTTTCTTTTCTTTTTAAAAAATATTCCTTGTTTCTTACATTCTCTTACTGTTTATTTTTGTGGATGAGTGGTTCTCTGTAGTACTATTTTGATTTCCTTGTCTATGACTTGATGCTTTTCTTTTGCTGTTTTTAGAATTCTTTGTCTTTGACTTTTGACAATTTGAAAATAATGTCCCCAAAGTGGACTGTTTAGATTTTTATTGATTTGAGGACTTTTGTGCTTCCTGGATCTGAATGTCCATTGTCTCCCAAAACTTGGAAGTTATTTTACAACTAGTTCTTTAAATTTTTTTCTATGACGTTTCCTTTTATTCTTCTTCTGGAACTCTCATAATGTATTTGTTCATTTAATGGTGTTCTTTAAATCCTGTAGGCTTTCTTCTTGCTTATTTTTTTTTTCCTTCTTTTTTCTTTCTTTCTGCCTAGTTATTTCAAAAGACCTGTCCTAAGTTCAGAAATTCTTTTGTCTGCTTGGTCTAGTCTTTTGTTGAAGCTCTTCATTGTATTTTAATTTCATTCATTGAATTCTTCAGCTCTAAGATTTCTGTTTGTTTTCTAATATCTCTTCACTGAATTTCTCATTCAAATAATGAATCATTTTACCTAATTTTGTTGAATTGTGTATCTGTATTTTGTATCACACTGAGCTTCCTTAAGATTATTATTTTGAATTATTTTCCTGATATTTTATATATTAATAATTAGGATCTGTTATTGGAGAATTACTGTATTCCTTTGGAAATGTCACGTTTCTTTGTATTTTCATGTTTGCTGTAGCTCTACATTTATTTCTACACCTATGGTGGAAAAGTTGCCTTTTCCAGTTTCATGGAGTTGTTTCACAGGAAAAACTTGAAGTATTGGTTGGGTTGGGTACATTTACTTTGTTTCTAGGTAGACCCAGCAGTGTAGTCTCATTGCAGATTCTTTAGTAGTAATCAATTTTAGTGATGTTTGTATTTCAGTGGCCTAGGCTGCAAGAGTTTGTGGCAGCAATGGTGCAACTTTGCCAGGGGTGGGCTCACTGGGCTGTTTCTCAGGTTGGGGGTGCATGAGTGAATGCTGTAATGAGGCAACTAAATCGGTGTCTGGCTCGCTGGGATTATGGCCATGAGGCTGTTACTCTGGCTGGTGGCATGGGCACATGCCTGCTCAGCAGGCTTGGAGATATGATGCCTGGGTTGAGGCCATTGGGCTATTTCTCAAGTTCTGAGGGTTGGTGTGCAGCCACTTGACCAGTCTGGGGACATGTTTACCAGAGGAGAACCCACTAGTCTGTTTTTTAGGTCCTGGGACTGGGCGCACAACTGCTCAGCCAGTCTGTGGGCATGTCTGTGAGTTCAGGCCTCCTGGAGTATATTAGGCCCTAGGTGCCAATGTGCAGCCAGTCCAAGGACTTCTTCTCCAGAGGCTATTCTGCCAGGCTGTTTTTCAGGCTCAGGACATGGGCGTGCAACCACTTGGCTACCATGGGTACATGTCAGCTGCTCAGTTGCTCAGGAACCTCTGCTGCTCAGAGGAGGGCATACAGTGGTTTGGCTGTTTCAAGGGTGGGTTTGCCCTGGTTGTGTCCACCAGACTGTTTGGCCAGAAGTGCTAGCAGCAAAGATTGGTTTCCTTGCTCTGCAGGACCAGAGTCACAGCAGATCCTGGACTCATGCTGTATGTAGCTGGGGCTATGGCATTCAGATGCCTGTGTGGGTTTAGTGGAGTAAAAACAGAGACCCTAGGCTGGAAAAGTGCAGGGTGTACTTCAGAAGTGGTTCTGTTCTCAAGATGGTGGGTGACATGCTGCAGCAGCTTGGCTCACAGGGAGGAAGTTGTGAGTGAGGAGTGCAATTCTTGGCTCCCAATCTGGGGAATACAGGTGTGTGAATTCACAGCAGCTCCCCAAACTGGGTTCAGGGCTTTTGACCACTGGATTCTCCCATAGTAAGGACTGCAGGTGTTTGCAGTGGGAATGGAGGCTGCTGAGGCTCCTCTGATTACCTTCCCCCACTACCAAGCCCCTGACCCTGCCCACACTACCAAGCCTCTTACCCTGCCCCTACAAGAGGAAGTTGCCCCTCACTCTGGGCCATTCCAGGTTGGGAGGATGGGATGGCAGAGGCAGGATGCCTCCATGCTGGCCTTGTAGGCTTCCAGTCATCACAGGTACCTCCCCACTTCCCTGCTGTACTTCAGCACTCTCCTTCAACACTCCAGTCAAATCTTAGCTGTTTCCTTATTGCCTTGATCCTTTTTTGAAGCGGAGGAATGTGCACCAGACACTTAGAGTCAGCCATCTTACTGACATCACTCTTTGTGTCTTATTTTTTTCTTAATTAGACCAGCTAAGTATTTGTGTATTTTAATTGGTCATTTAAAAGAGGCAGCTATTTATTGACTTAGTGATCAAATCCATGTCTTTTGATTGGTTGACTTTTGCTTTTCCTTTTATTAATTCATTTCTGCATTTAATTACCTTGTAAATTTTTGTCTTTCATGATCCATAACAGTTTACTCATACTTTCCCTCTCTCTGCCCTTTTTTAATGGGAGTATTCTTTCTTCAGCTTGATCTTTGTGTGTATTACAATTTATCTTTTTTTTTTCCTCTCTCTTTATTTCCTAGTAATTCTGTTTCTCTGGAGGTTCATGCTTTTGTTTGTTGAATTTGGTTAGTCTAATTCATGCTGCTAGTTTTCATAAGCAATTGGTGATTCATGTTTTATCTTATTGGTAACTGAAGGGTGAGATTAAATCTATTAATTTTTCTCTAGCTCATGTAAAAATCCCATTTGTGTGTTGTTGAATCTAGTGTCTGATTAAAGTCTTTATCTCCTCTAGTGATTGTGGAGAAGGAGTGGAACTCGTAGATAACTTACCTTTTGAGTTTGGACTCTTTCCTTTCTTCCTGCGATCTCTAAGTAAATGGGAAAAACTTCTCTTTTTCTCTGGCTCCTATCTTAGCTTTGTAAGGCTGTCATTACTGAGAGACTCTTATGTTATATATTATGTTTTTACACATACTAGAGTTGTCTTGTGTTTTTTGATATCTAATTATTATAGATTTATGTTTTAATATTTTATAGGACTAAATCATTTTGTTACTTTTTTAAAAATCATGGAAGTACTTTATTTGAAGCTTGGGGAAGAAAGACTTTGGTGACACAGAACAGCTGTTTCCATTTTAAGCAGAGAAACGCAGGAGAGATTTCTGTAAGAAGGTAGCAAGCAGCTCAGATTCCATTGTTCATAATTTTGGTGAGGGACTCTGTAGAATCACTTTTACTAAATTGGGAGTAGGCCCATCTCCCATTACTTGTTATAATTTTCTCACATGTTTTTTCTTTATCATTTCACATGCTTTTAGGATTATATAGTTAAAAATAACTATCTATTATATTTTGACTATGAATCCACCAAATATACAAACTAATTTGAGAATGATTGATAGCATTGTAATATTTGAGATTTCTTTTCCAAGACAAGGGATGTTGTCAAGTTTATCGATTTCTAGATTAAATTCCATATGATTAAGAATCAGTAACAACTTATGAAGATCTTTAAAATAACCAAAGATCTATTTCACAATTTCTATCTCTTCTCTACTGACTAAAACACCGATTAAAAAAAAACAAGCACCTCAAGAATCAATATAGAAGGTACATTAAAAAAAATCTTCAGTACAACTTGAGTTATGAACACTGACGAGACATTTGATAACATTAATGAATTACTGTTCATTTTTTAGGTATTGCTAATTTGATAATTGTTGGATACGGGTTTATAACATTGGAAATAATTCACACCGAGACAATGGATAACTCAGCAAGGCTAGTTTACTCCCTGCAGGAATGGTGCAACTTGCTGGTAGTCTTGCCACGAGAGCACCCCTAAACAAAGGAGACAGGGACATTTATAACTTTCATAATCTGATGCAAGCACCCTACTACTGTGTCCAGTTTCCATTAGCCGGAATGGGAACTCAAATTCTATGCTTGACCCGATTGGCTAAAAACTTGGAAATTTTCTAAAGAAGAAAAGGCAGAGGAGAACAAAGGAAAAGAGGAAGTAACTTGAGGAATGCTTAGAGAAGTGATAACATTTCCAAGCAAGGAAGGGGAATAAGCTATGACCTAAGATTTGCCTGGGCTTGTCCAGGCATGTCTGGGTGAATATCTAGGTTAAAGTGTAAGAACTAAGAACATGGGATGCACTTATTTCTTTATTATGACTAACAGTTACTTTAAGATTATTAGCAAAAGCTTTAAAGTAAATTAACCTTTGAAGAAACTATTATTTATTCATAATGAACTAAAAGGAAAGCTTTGAAGAGGAACCTTTTATTGATTCTTTTTTCCTACAATACTGTTGCTAACAGTATTTTGGTTATGCTGTTTAAAAAGAGTGCTGATCTGCTGGCTGCAGTGGCTCACACCTGCAATCCCACCACTTTGGGAAGCTGAGGCAGGTGGATCTCAAGGTCAGGAATTCGAGACCAGCCTGGCCAATATGGTGAAACCCCGTCTCTACCAAAAATACAAAAATTAGCTGGGTGTGGTGGCGGGCACCTGTAGTCCCAGCTACTTGGGAGGCTGAGGCAAAGAATTGCTTGAACCCGAGAGGGGGAGTTTGGAGTTAGGTGAGATTCCACCACTGCACTCCAGCCTGGGCCACAGAGCGAGACTCCATCTAAGAGAGAACAAAAAGAGTGCTGATCTTTGAGACATATACATTGAAATAGGATTTCTAGAATTTGCTTCAAAGTTATATAAGGTAGAAAGTATATAGGGGTATGAAACAAGATTGACCATGAGTTGCTAATTGTCAGAGCTGATAGTTATGTGGTTTATTATATTACTCTGTTTCCTTCATATATGTTTGAAGTTTTCCATAATAAAAATGAAAAATAAAGACAAATGTACAATGTCAAATAAAAGAATAGTAAGTAATGAGATGTACTGCTAACCACATTTATAGCCACAGGACAAAACTACTTTTAAAAATTGATTCTATTTTTTCCTGCCCACTTAAAAGTAATCTGTTGACCTTAAGCAAAACTATGAAGTAGGTATAGTTTATATTCTTTATTTCCTGTGTCATCTTTCTTCTTCTTAGTCCAATACTTGTTTTCCTTCTCCTTTGTCAAGTGCACATTGTGCTCTTGTTTGCCTCTTTATCTTCAAAAATTGTCATTCAAGAAACCCTGGCAGATGAACCTGTCCAAGTTAACATATAAGAGAAGAATGCTTTGTGAGGGAGATCAGGGATAGAAGACAAGAAATAGGTCTGATAGAGTATTAGAAAAAGATTTGAACATTTGGAAAAATGCTGATAAAAATGTGAAAAGCTTGTTGAAACATTTGGAAAAAAGTTTTGAGAGTTTAATATGAAAAACACTATTTTACTTTTAAAAAACGGAGAGTGGGAAGACCAGGAAGGTAAAAGCTGAAACCTCTAGTATTCTAGCAGAAAGTAGGTAATGTACAAAAGGGGACAATCACAAAGTAGCAACATTAGCATATTATCAAGAAAGAAGAGAAACTACCAGCACATCTGATTAGAAGAAACCATTAAGTTCCTAATAATTAGTTCTGGGAATAGGATAAGTTTGGAGAAGGGTAAACAGCATGGAACAGAAAACTGTATTTTATAAGCCATTTAGCAGTACAATCTGATTTTTAACAGTGTCTGTATTTTGTTTTAATAAAAATAAAAGTTAATATTAAAAACAACTTCTGTATTTATTGTTGATTTATTTTCCGAAACATCAAATAGAGATAAACTGATAAGATTATAATATTGAATGAGGGGAAGGGTCTAGCTTCACTCTCTTACATGTACATGTTATCCCAGCACCAATTGTTGAAAAAACTATTTTTTCTTTAATTATCTTGGCACATTCGGAATCAACTGACCATACATTCATGGATTTGTTACTATGCTCTTGTTTAGTTATATGTCTGTCTATATGCTAGTTCCACATAGTCTTGATTACTGTAGCTTTTTAGTAAGTTTTGAAGTTGAGAGTGTGAGATCTGCAACTTTGTTGTTCTTTTTGAAGGCTCTTGGGTATTCTGGATTTTTTTTTTTTTTTTTCTTTTGAGTTTCCACATGAATGGAATGAGCTTGTCAATTTCTACAAAAAAGGAAAGGCAGTAGAGATTTTTATAGGGATTGTGTTAAACCTGTAGATTAATTTGGGAACTTTTGCCATTTTAATAATAAGTTCTCTGATCCATGAACGTGGGATGTCATTTATTTAGGCCTTCTTCATTCTTTCAGTGATGTTTTATAGTTTTATTGTACAGATTTTGTACTACTACTGTTACATCTATTTCTCAGCATTTTTTTTTTTTTGATGCTACTATTAAAGAAACGGTTTTCTTAATTTCATTTTTGGATTGTTTGTCACTAGAGTATAGAAATACACTATATGTAACAACGTATTGGTTGTTTTATATTGATTTTCTATCTTGAAATCTTGGTGAACTCACTTATTAATTATAGTAAATTTTTGTATATTGGGATTTTCCATATATAAAATCAAATGATCTGCAAATAGAAATTGTTTTACTTATTGCTTTCAAATCTGGATGCCTTTTACTTGTCTTCTTTCCTTTCTTTTTTTGCTTAACTGCCCTGTCTAGAACCTCCAATACAAAGTTTAATAAAAATGCCAAAAGTATACAGCCTTGTTTTATTCCATATTTAAGAGTAAAAGCTCCATTAAGTATGATGTTAGCTGTGGGTTTTTCATAGAAGCCATTTATCAGAGTGAAGTATTTTCCTCCTGTTTTTAGCTGAGTGAATATTTTTATTATGAAAGGGTTTTAGGTTTTGTCTAATGATTTTCTTTGTCTGAAATATTAGGTTTTGTTCTTTGTTCTATTGAGAATATTATATTGATTTATTTTTAAATACATTGAACTACTCTTGCATTCCTGGGATAAAGTGAACTTGCCCATTATGTACAATTCTTTTTATATGTCACTGGATTCAGTTTGCCAATATTTTAAGATTTTGCATCCGTATTTCTAGGAGACATTGGCTGTAATATTTCTGTGTGTGTGTGTGTGTGTGATGTTGGGTTTAGTATCAGGGTAATTGGTCCCATAGAGTGAGTTGGAAGGTGTTTCTTCCTCTTTTTTCGTTTTTTTTTAATTGGAAGAGTTTGTGAAGTATTTATCTTAATTCTTTTTAAATTGTTTCATAGAATTCGGCAGCAAAAGCTGGTTCTGGGCTTGTAGGAAGTTTATTATTCCTAAATTAGACTTTTTACTTGTAAGTCTATTTGAATTTTGTATTTTTCCTTGAGTAATGTTTTTAAATTCAAAAAATAAAAAGCAAGTGAAATGTTGTAAGTATGTATAAAGTAGTCTGATAAAGTCCAAATTGCATCTAAAAATCTATTCTGCTACTAATTACTGGAAAGTCAATTTGAAACTCATACTGTTTAACAATTTCATTTTTGAAAATGTTATTTTTTAAAAGAATATTCTAAATGTCTATTTGCATTATTAAAATAATCTTACTCCATAATGGTTTGAAATTTTTGTTTTGTTTTGTTTTTATGTTGCTTTTATCTCAGCAGCAATGCAGCAAGTCTTGGAAAACCTTACGGAGCTGCCTTCATCTACTGGAGCAGAAGAAATAGACCTAATTTTCCTCAAGGGAATTATGGAGAATCCTATTGTAAAATCACTTGCTAAGGTATATAGATTTGTTCATAAGATTACTGAATTATTTTGGACATAGTTTTTACAGAGATATTTTCAGATATTACTATTTTAGAATTTGGTTGACATATTAGGTTTAGTTACCAAATAAAAGCACTTAGCACATAATGAAATCTTAACATATGCAAAAATTAGAGTATTTTTGCCTTTTCTATTCTGACTTCAGATACAGGATTAAGTGACTCTTAGTTTTGGCATAATGCCTTTAAGCTTTAGAGAAATCATACCTGCACAGATGTGTTTTAACAAGGCCTGTGAAAAAGATCCTGATCCTATTTCCATTTTCAACAATGGCAAGGTACTGATTTTCTTCTTTTACATTAGACTGTGTAGCTATTTTTCACTTAAATTCTTGACTTCCTTTAGCACTTTTTTGAAATTTTGTATTTGTGGTATAAGCCTGATATTTTACGTGTGTTTGCCTAGTCAACTCTGGAGCTATCTCTTTAATTCATTGATAAATATACTTTACAACCATTTTTGTTAAATTATTATGTACTAAAACTTAATGTATTACCTACTTTACAACCCTGCTATACTATTCTTTAGAGTTCCCCAAATGATTCTTGCTTTCAAGAATCTATGCCACGTGCCTTTTTTGACCATTTCTTCATATAGGCCACCTTGTTCCTTTTACTTTTTGCTCTATGAGAATGTTGATTTCACTCTCTTCTGTTTATTAGCCACAGTCTATTACTTGTTTTCTTCAAAGACTTCTGAAAAATACCTTTTACAAAGTTTTCTACTAGTGAGTGAGTTAATGATGCAGATTTTTTTTTTTTTTTTTCTTTTTTTAACGGAGTCTTGTTTTTTTGCCTAGGCTGGAGTGCAGTGGCATGATCCTGGCTCACTGTAACCTCTGCCTCCTGGCTTCAGGTGATTCTCCTACCTCAGCCACCAGAGTAGCTGAGACTAGAGGTGTGTGCCATCACTCCTGGCTAATTTTTGTATTGTCAGTATAGGAGGGGTTTCACCATATTGGCCCCGCTGGTCTTGAACTTCTGACCGCAGATGATCCACACACCTTGGCCTCCCAAAGTGCTGGGATTACAGGTGTGAGCCACCACACCTGGCCAATGATGCAGATTCTTCATTTTTTTTTTAACATATTTACTCATGCCAAAATTATATGGTATACAGGCCCTTAAGTAGAAACAAATCTGCTTGCAGATAATTCAAGTGGAATTTTTATTTTAGTCATTTTTTTATTATACTTTTTCCAGTGTTCATTAGATATTTTTATATTTTAATAGTAATATGCAGGATATTGTTTCAGATTTAAACTTGTCATAAACATTAATTCCTATTGTGTTAAAATAAAATAATAGCTCCAGGGTCTGTTGAAATTAGTAGGAACTGTTTCAGTTTAGATTAAATAGCTTACCTGAGTTCTTATTGTACTTTTAAAATAGTTTTTTACTCTTCTCTCGATGTTATTCTGTAGATTGTCAGTTACTGTCCATGTGTCTGTTACACTGTTAGCTCCATGTTTATTTGATTTGTAGCTTTTGATCTGTAGATTTAAAAACTATGTAATAAGGCATTTACAACATGCTTACAGTTTACAAAGGTCTTTAAAATACACTGTTTTGTCTTCACAACATCTGTGAATTTAAAATATACTATTTTATCTTTCAACAACTTTTGAAAACTAAGACTCAAAGTAAGTTAAGTGTTGTACCTAATGTCTCTCTGCTAGTAAATGGCAGATAAGGTTTAGGCCATGTCTTCTGTCATCAAAATCCATGTTCTACCTACTACAACACAGGTTGATGGGATATGTGTATGTGTGTGTATACTTATTCTTAAGAACTGGTGTGAGTAAAAATTTATTGGTTTTGTGCCATTGATGTTGGCCTTTCAGAGGATCATCTTGTTTCTTATGGTTAACAATTGCAATGGTTGGATGACTTTTGAGCAGGTAAGGTGCTACTGTACTCTTTTGATGATAAAAGTGAAATAAAGCAAATAATTACCCAATAATATGCAACAATGAAGCAGATTTTTAATAAGGAAAAACAATGGTAGTTCAATATTCCTACAATATAGGTTAAAAAAAATCCCAGGAATAGGGGAGGAATTCTGCTTCCAAGAAAGAAATAGTAAGTCACAGCAGGTCAGCACTCTTAATATAACAAGTAGAGGGAAAAAGGAGACTCACATTGCTAGATACGCAGAGAGGCAGGAATATCTGGCTGCTAATCATGAGAGAGAGAACAGAGGCAGTCCAATAAATGGTTCTTTTATTAGCATTTATACACAAGAATTTGAAAATAACTTATTAATGTATTTTTAATAGAAAAGGGAGAAAAATGACATGTAAAATATTAGAAAATCAGAATAAAAGATAATCAAATGGGCATTTTAGGATAAAAATACAGTATCTGAAATTAGTTCACTTATAGAAGACTAGACACAAGAGAAGAAGGAATAAGTGAATTTAAAGATAGATTAATAGAAAATATTCAAACAAAAACTAATAGAAAAGAAAGAACAAAAAAAGATAGCAGAGTAGGTGAAACATAGTGAAATATGTAATATATATGTAGTTTGTATTCCAGAAAGAAAGGAGAGAGGGAAGAAGAAATGTAGGCAGACCCTGTACTTTTGCATTTCACTTTATTGCCCTTTGCAGATACTGCCTTTTTAATAAATTGAAAAGTTATGACATCCCTGCCATCGTCTGTTAGCACCATTTTTCCAACAGCATGTGCTCATTTTTTCTGTGTGTGATATTTTTGTACTTCTTGCAATATTTCAAACTTTTTCATTATATCTCTTATGTTGATCTGTGATCAGTGGTCGTTGATGTTACTCATAGTTATTTGGGGTGCCATAAACCATGCCCATATAAAATGGTAAACTTAATAAATGTTGTGTGTTCTCACTGCTCCGCCTACCACTCATTCTCCCATCTCTCTCTCTCTCTCTCTCTCTCTCTCTCTCTCTCTCTCTCTCTCTCTCTCTCTC